>NC_092080.1:18444393-18747424 GCF_043229965.1 Drosophila suzukii | reverse complement strand
TGCGTGTTGCATGTTTGTGGGCGGGGGCGAGCATTGCGTATACGACACGTTATCGCAGCGCAGACAATGTCATGGCTGTGTACATGTGGCAATATAAAACCCATACCGCTCGCAGCCGTTCATAGACTATGCTTAAATATTTTCCTTTTATTAATTTTTCGAACCGAGCTTGCACTGGAATTCCCAGCAGAGAGCACCGAACACCAAACAAGCTCAACAATTTGTTGTCTATTTTATGGGGGAGATGGGAGGTGGGAACTGGACTCGTCCACATGTGCCACGAGACCCAGAGGCGTTGTTGTTGCATTAGCTGAGCTTGCTTTCATAATGAAAAATAATCATAAAAGTGAATGGGAATGTGGAGGGGCACTATCATCCCGGATGCAGGGGCGGAGAACAATGGGAAATGGTGCAAAAAGTGGCACTTGCATGCGGGCATGCCACGAACACCGCACCTCGCCGGATCGCCTGGATTGCAGCCATTGTTATACGAACGAGATTTATTAGATGCCATTGAGCCTTCGCTGGATACGGTCAGTTTTCGTTTCCATAACAGCGATATGGCCATAAGAGACTTTAATCGGATGAGTTGCCTGCTAATCTCCCCACATCCAAATTTTCAAGCACTCTCCAAAATGTTTTTTTGTCTATTTTTCCCATATGGGTTTGCATTTCTAGTCGTATGGATGGCTTTGGGGAAGACATATTTTATTTCCTGTATGCCTGTGTGATTTGTTGGTAACAAGTAACAACATGTCAGGCCAGGCAATTGAAACGGAAATTAAAAAATGCTCGGTAACATCGGAAATGAAGTCACAATTTATGCCACTCCCTGGACATTTAAATATTTTTAAACATTCAATGGCAAAACATTCACAATTTGCGGCTGGCTTTTTCATTAATACATAATCGGGTATGTGTGTGAATATGTTAAACTGCATTAAGTGGGGATTGTTTGTGTAATGCGATGAAAGTGTTGCATAATAAACGAGCAAACAAGTGGCATGTGCCAATGAATCGAACGGTCAATTTGGGTCTATGAAACATATTTCATGTCTGCCTGCTGGTAATTAAATTTAAACATTTATCTCGCCCGAAAATGAATAATTAACTCAGTTTAGACATTATTCTTGAATGATATGTATATATTGGAAACGGATCCTTGGGAAAATTGGCATTTTAGTTGACCGCAATTAGCAGCTGACCACTCATTCGCATCGTTCCACTCCATTTTAATTAAACAGTTTGCCTCATTTTAAGCGCACTCAAAGAAAAACCAATAATTTGTCTTTCCCCATATTTCATTGCCCCACACAGGCACCAAAACGACGAGGGGCACCGAAACCAATCGTTCCCTCTTAGCCGTTGAAATTAAATTGGCAACGCAACGCTTGGTTCCCACTACGGCCATGGTCCCGACTCCTCCGGATCCCCCCAGAATCCGGTCTCGGAACGACGTCAACATTACCAATGCAAATGCATTTGGAGTCGCTGAGTGGATCCGGGGTCGCTTTTAATTGCTGCCGGGATGGTCCAAGTGGCGGTGAGCGGGTTTCGGGGAAGCGTAACCATTTTATTTTAATTTTAAAATAAAATTTCCCACATTATTCAAAAGTGGCGTTTTCTTGCCATCCTTTAGAGTCTTGCAGCAATGGCCAAAAAAAAGGATGCTTAAATTCATCAGAAAAGCAAAATCATTGGTTTGGTATAAAGGATATTACATTTAAAGATCAATAAGAAATTATGGAACAGATACAAATTAAAACATGTTATTAAAAAATAAGAAAAGAGGGATATATATTTTAAATTCACTCTCAGATTTATTAAGCAGAGCTATATTTTCAAAAACAATTATCACTCCTTAAGAATTTTTTCAGTGAATCCTTTTTGGACTTATCTGCTGATATTTAAGCGCGCCATTTAAGATTAAATATTTCTTTATTTAACCGCAAATAATGTGCGCAGTGTCCGGGTTGCATTCATCACCGTTCTGATGCCTCAATGAATTTCAATAAATGAAAGTGGAGGCAGTCTGTCTGCTCAACATCCTCTGACCCTCTTTCACCTCCTTCAGTACGTAAGGGTTTCGGTTCCGCTCGGTTATTTTCCGTTTTGTTTGGGTCTTGCCCTGCAGCTGTAATTAAAATAAAACCTCGTGAGTGACTGCCAGATGTTTGTAGTAGTAGTGCAGAATAATCTCATTTCAACGCAATGGAGTAAAAAGGGAATAATGTAATAATAATAAAAGTCCAACGACTGGCAGTTACCTGGCCAATCAGCTACTGGAATTTCACCCTGATGAGCAGGAGATCGAGTCCAATATACCCTGGCCGGAAGAGGGTGCGTTCTGCAAACGTTTTCAATGGTTGTCTGCTGCGTTGATGATATTGTTGTGGTGATTAAAATATGCATGGGAACGCATGTTCAACGCCGCTGCAGTTTCTGGTGTTTACCGCTGTTGACTCGCATCCCGCAGAAGAGCGCTGAAAAGCAGACTACGGACTGCGGAGCGTACCACTTTCTGCGGTTTGTTATGCATATCCGGTACTCGAAAATAACGAGGGTAAATTGGATTCCTGCAAATATGCGGAGCAGAAAGGTAAGAACTATGTGGATACCTTACTTCACAGAAATAATATATTTATATCTATGAGAAAAAGGTATTTCAAACAATAATGTCCCATTGTATTACACAGATAACATAGGATAACAGAAGGTTTTTTAATATATCTTATGGATCTACAATCTGATCTGCACAGTAGATTTATATTATATTATCCAATGTTATATAAATAACAGAATATCCCAACTGAATTTATGATACTTTATGGAACATAAAATCAGATCTGCTGAGTCGAAACATATCCTGAAAAACACAGCCATACATATGTTCATCCCACGCTGCTCATCTTTTATTAGTTTACTCTATAAATTTAGCATAATTTTTGGGGGAACTGCGTTAGTCGAAGAGTAGTTTGCAATGCCCCAAGGTGTCATTCATTGAGGGGAAACTTTTTATTACCACAATTCAGAATTGCCAGGGGCCAAACTTCTCCTGGAGCTTTGCCGTAATGCTCAACATTTTTCGGCCGGAGCCGTGAATGTAAATGTGGATGTTGATGCGTTCGTATGGGTGCGGGTGTTTGTTGTTTAACACTTCCGGCTCCTGCAATTGTTGCTATAGTTGTTGCTGTAGTTGCTCAACAAAAGCTCGATGGCGCTGTAAAATGTAATCATTGTGGCGTGTAATTAGTTTTTGTGTGTGCCACATACAAGTGGAGGCGCCAGTGTGCGTGTCTGCATGCATGTAGGTATAAATAAAATTTATTATTGCATTAACGTTGAGAGCCCCTTGCCACTGGACTCACACACACACACACACCCGCACTATGCAAATGTAAGCACATTTGGTCAGCAATGGGTGTGTTTTGGGGGCAGGGTTGGTATGCATTTAATTGGGTATCGTATTGGGTGGTAAGCGAGGGCTGATCGAAAAGATTGGCCCAGGGTAGAGGTCCCCATCCTTACCGAATGAGGTGATATCTAAATTAGCTATTCTACTTTTTACATATATATTAAAAATATTAATACGACACAAAGATAAAAAACCAAGTAAATTGTTCTTGAGTTAAGAAGATTCGTTCTTAAAAACCGGATATATGCCTAAATTGTACTATAAAGGAAACTAAATACCTGACTTTTCATCGGTGTCTAATAAAAGCTTACGAGAACGCTGAAAAGGAGTACAGGAACTTAGTAAGAAATGATTTGAGATATTTAACTTAAGATATGATTTATCTCTCAATGAAAACTCCCCTCGCTTGTTTAGTCTTCATTAACTGCCATGACCGCTCACCACATGTCGTATTAGTAATAATAATATACACATTAGAGTTCTGGTTCTTGCTGCTCCTGGTGTTGTTCTTGTTGTTGCTCAATCAATAGTCAATTTTCAATGAGAGTTGTACGTGTGTCTGTGTGTTTTGATTGGCGGTTGTTTAGGGCACCACCCACCAGCCCCCTTTGGCCAATTGATTTGTTGGTCTCTTTGCTGTCGCCACTCGAAGCCCCCTGGGTGCCGGAAATGCCACGCAATTTGTTTGTTCGCACTCAAGCCGCAAACATTGTGAAATTAACTTGTTAGCCATGCACCAGGGTGGGCCAAAACGGAAGGGGAAAGGGCTATGCGGACGGGTGGGGGGTGAGGGGAGAGGTCAAGCAGCGGGCGTGGTTGCCGTGGTAATTGACATACGATTGGTAATGGGCGGTCTGAAAATAGCGGTAATTGGTTTGCATTCTCCTAAATCATCAGTCGAGAAGACCAAACAATAAATTCACGTTGAAGCCTAAATCAAATATTGGTAATTGACAATTGTGTTGCGGTTAATCAATTTCGTTGTATTGTTTTTAAAATGATAAAACTATGTCATATTTGTTCTATTTCATAGCTATGTTTTTATTTATACTACAAAATGCAAGGAATTTAAAAATAAAATAGGTATTTAAAAAAAATACAGATTTTTTAAATTTTTTCAAAGCTATGCTGTTTGGTCAAACAACCTTTGAAATATAACTTGTTCCTGTACAACTTATTCTCACTCTTTGTTCTAAAAAATTTTAAGTACCTCCATCACATGGAAATCTTTAAAGACATGTTCTTCAAAAATTTAATAAAAAAAACCATACCACCAGAAGAAAAGGACGGAAATTGTATCCGCATGGACAGCAAATCGGATGATGAGGATGTGGAAAGTGAAGCAAGTTCTTCCGCAACGGAAATAAACCAATCCGATGATATCTCGAACTCAAGTTCGGAAAGCCCTTGTCCTTCTGTTAGGCAAATTCCGCATAGGGCATGCTCACCTTGGAGGCCACGTTCTGTGGGTCAACCTAATCAATCAACAGTCCCTGCCAGTGTGAAGATGAGTTCCAACGATGAGATAAGCATCCCGTCTCCTCCAAAGATGCAGTCGAGTCCCATCCCTCCTTGGCAGACCAGCCCAGCTGCCTTCGTTGGATATCGCTACCGAATGAATGCGGATAAAGGTTTCGCAGCGAGCAAGTAAAATTGTCCCAGTAAGAATCAAAGTTTGCGTGGGTCGATGGTCCTGGATCGGCTCTCCGGCGGAAGCCCTTCCGCATTCCTACTTCCGCCCCGACTCGCGTCCCCTTTGCATCGCTCATCATGGCGACACTAAGTGGCATCCAAGTTGCAGCATATCCCCACCATCCCCATCCTTCCCTGGTTTCCTGGTGTCTCCATGCCTGGCTTGTGGTTTGCATTTGAAGTTTAAGTGGCGCAAAATCAGTGGCAGTGCAGTGAAAAAAAATTTAGAATGTATCTTTGGAAATAGCTTTAAAACGAAGGAACGTAAACAAAATATATGCTAACATGCCTTGCCTGTACCATTTTTATTTGCATTACATTTATTTAAAGCTACATGATTATTATAATGATATTGGTGCTCCGAGTCAGTCATATTTGCTAAGTACAAAAGAGAACTCAATTTTCCTTTTTTAAAGAAGTGAAAAAGGTATTGGTATAGTATTGTTACTATTTCGCTGTATTCAACATTTTGAAAAACCCTTAGTAAGTGATAAGATACTTAATAAACTTGGAAAGCTTATATTTTTTAATTTTAGATTTTGGTAGCCGTTCTCCCAGAATCGTGTTTGTCTATAAGACATACATACATCTTGTAAAAAAATGTAAAAATGTATGTATTAATTTATTTTACTTATTTTCTTTTATATTCAAGAAATGAGATGAGGGCTATAATTATATAATTATAACTAATTCACAATTTAAAATATATTAAAATTTTTTATGATTTGCTCCAGTGTGTAAGCATTTTATGCAAGTGTAGAAAGTAGTGGCGCACAACGTGTAACAAGCCACGACATCCTGACCTCTATCCCTCCGCCCTGGGCTGCTCCAGGCTGGAACGACTTCATTTGCAACATCAATCGCAACCTCATCAAGTTGTCTGCTGGCAGCCGCACTCATTACGTCGATGGCAGCTGAAGCATCTGCGTTTAATAAAGCTTTCGTCAACTGGCGAGGGCTGCTGAACTTAGGATGGTAAGGGGCATTATGTGGGGGCATTGATGGCGTTAGTCTGGGTCCCAGGGCGGCTGGGATTAATTAGCTTTAATGGCTTAATGCGGGCCATCGCCGATTGGGTCAGGTCCTGGTCATAACAGGGGGCTGGTGACACAAGCCAAAAGCCACAACCCATTCCGGCTCTATGTTGTTTTCGATGTGCCACCTCCTCCCTGGCTTACAGCAAAGTGAAGAACCACCCGGGGAGTACCACTCGAGTATTAATGGAAGCCAACCGCCCCGTGACACTTTAAAGCAATTTTCCTGCCAAACAAATTTCCGGTGAAGCGCACAAAAGTTCCCTGGCTCGACTATTTATTTGCCCCCAATTGCGAGGAACTCTGCTCCGGAGGAGACCTATTCACACGTAGCACACAACTCCTTTTCCTCGTCCTGCAACGAAACTTTGGCTCATAATTTCGCATTGAAGAAGATGCATATGCAACACGTTCGTGCCATTCCCAACTGCAATGACTCAGGCACCCAGTACTCGGTATTCCCCGTATTCAGTTTCACCTGCTGTATTGGTGTCTTTGAATCTAGGGCAATATAGTCTGCTCACTCTGGATAAACGTAGCCAAATAGTGGTAGGAACTTGAGAAGACTTTAAAGAGTGCCTGAAGCAGTCTGGTTAAGAGAATTAGTATAGCTCTTTTTAAGCCTTAAGTATATTTCATCAATCGCTGATGAAGTTATAGGGTAGCGAAGGTTTTAAACAATCTTTTTCTTTTAGATCCCCCTTATGTGTAATGGAAGTTGCAACTTTTTCTTAGCTGTTCGACTTTTGCAGCCAGCACGAAGTGCTGTCGGGCATTCAAAATGAACTACTACTGCAAAGTAAAAGATGTGATGGGATGAGGAGTGATCTGGGGCTTAAGGAAAATAGCGGAGGTCGAGGCAACGTAAAGTTAATTGAAAACTATTGTTTGCTATTTTTCCATTCCATTCTCTTGACACCTCACTTACCAAGACAGGACGAATATTTCTGGTTCTTCATTGGAAATTCATGTTTAAGCCACTTACCTGACTTTCTCAAAAGAATATTTTCGGATAAAGTAAAAAACTTTAATTGTTTTGGAGAAAGCTTTATAAAACTAGCATTTATTTTTTCACACTATGGCTTACTATCTTATTGACTGATTTACAGGCTACACACTAAGTTTACAGTAAAAATGACACAGGTCATTCTAAATTATTGCCCATTTCTAAATCGCTTGCTTTTAATAATTTCGAAAACTTATGTAATGCCTAAATCATTTATGCCGAGCTTTATGATATGTGTTTAATGTTGCAAGTCGATGAGGTGATTAACAACAATAACAAGCTCCCTAAGGTCTTTATCTAGTAGCTTATAAAAAGCTTGTATTTTGCTTAGCAAATTAAAACGTAGAATAAGAAAGGTATGACCACTTTCGTAAACGAATTTACAACCTACTGTCTGCGATTATGATATATTTAAATAAGTCCTGATCTTATCTTTGTGGTCTTCCCTGTGTTTTCTAGCTTGATATCACGACCGAACTTAGCTACAACTAATTAACAGTACATACATTATTATTATTATTAATTATTAACATTACATTATGATGAGAACCGAGAACAGAGAGGCAGCACCGACGCAAGTCGTTAAAAAACAAATTATATATTCTAGATATTGTGCAGTGCGAAAACGACTGATAACTAGAACGGGAAAATTCCATGGAATACAGAAAATAGGTGATTCGAGATTTGGGTTGTTACATAAATATTATACATTTAGCTCTATAAGTCTACGAGTATTATTCGTGCTCTTCTTCGGATGTTGGACCTGGGACTCAGCTGAGAATGGCAGAGTGTGGTTTCTCCTTGCCATTCTTGCTGATCAGTGCATTGCGTCCTTAGAAATATAAAGAATGTTTCGATTAGTATTTATCTGTCAAATTATAATTTCGATATCTCACCTTCATTCTCCGTTGTACTGGCCACGCCCATTAGTTTAAGATTGAGAAGTAGGGCGCCCAGGTTAGAGCGATCGTCCAAATATTTACTCTCTAAGCGAACTAAGCCCAGCTTTTTGGATTTCGTCTGGGTGTGCCAGACGAGAATCTCAGTGCAGTTGTTTCCTCGCGGTTCTATCAGACTCATTTGTAGCCCGATGCTGCGGAGAAATAGATCCTCTTCGTATCCGGGCTTGTACGGCATATTTACATAGGGATACTGCGCCATATACTCCAAATTCACGGCGAACCCAGCCATGTCAACAGGCCAACGCCGGCCAGCCACCCAGGAGTCCAAAAAAGCTACAACTTTGCCCTGAAAGAAGAGTTAAATCGGAAAAGATTGTTATTAATCAAGATAATATTTTTTAATTAGCCAAATAATATTTTTCTTTTTCTACAAGATAAGATAAAAATTTTAACCTGAAAAAGAGTTCAATCAAATTACATTAATCTACGAGATTATCTTATAACTAAGCAATTTTTTTTTCTTTTTCTATAAGATAAGCAAAAAATGTTAGTCCCCGTTCCCTATAAAATATTATCAAGAAAATGTTTAAAAGATCAATATTATAAAACTATTGGTGTACCTTAGAGTTCTTAAGAATTCTGCCCGAGGCACCCTCGATTAATGCTTGATTCATATGTTAGGTTTTTAAACAAAAAAAATAATTCAGCATATAGCTTTGTATTTGGTTGACTCTAATACTGGGCTAAGCAACGACGAATATTATTATGTTATCAAGGCTATCAAGGTGGGAATTATAAGAAGAACTCACTTTGCGCACCACTGGCCCACTGACCCCATAATCGGCAATCAGACCGACGGGGAACATTGAAACCCTTTGCGTTTTCCGGATTTCTGAGAACAGGCGCAGGTCATAAGTGTTGTCATCGTCACCGAAGTATAGTATGCCGTTGGTGAGATTGTGCTGTCGTAGCCACTGTAAGGCGGCCCTGCGATTTGCCACGCCTCGTGGGGCTGGTTTTTCATTCCGAAACTTGCTGGGCATGGGGCTCACCATGTGGGTAAAGGGAATACCTGGAATAATAACAGAATTCTTAGTTATCAAGATCCACTTATGGAATGCAGAGATAGTTACCGAAACGGTTGAGGAGCGTGTCCATAAAGTCGTTGCATTTCTCCTGATCATCAGCCACTAGCCAGTGCAATCGAGGAACATGGAGCAGGGTGTGCGCCAAACGGGTTAGTTCTGGGATTTGCTCCCGCCGTGGATACGTTGGAGTAACAAAATATATTATGGGCAACTGTCCATATTCAGATCGGGGTTTATCCTGCATGAACTGCCGGTGATCCTCGTAGTTCTCGCTACAAACGTGCAAACTTTCGTTCAGCGGCCGGAAATTTATGCTATCTGTGGGTGAGGAAAACAAAAGTTGTAAGGTTACACTAGGTCAATTACATTTCATCTTCCTCTGCCTGGTGACGTGAATTTTATGATTTAATCAGAATTCTCAATTACTGAAATTACTAAAATAGCTCAACTCATTGACCTCTGGCCCCAGTTAAGGCAGTCAGCCTAGACTACGTGCCGTAGTGCTGAGATGACAATCTGGGGCTTCAAAGCAAAGATAAGCAATTTCTGCGGTGTCTTTAAACTTCTCAAAAGGTGCTAATCGACGACTCTTAAATACATTGCAAATGAATAATCTACTTAAGCTTACTAGAAGCGTTCAGATAAAGTGCCTGTCACTTCTCAAACAAACTTAGGAACGGTGCAATTGTGACTACGAATGATTGCTTTATGCATACATTTCAAAGATCTGACGTGAAATCGAAGATACTCCATTTAATTACCTAATGGGTTAATCCGAGTTGGAAATCTTTTGCCTTCTATCAAAGCGTTAATGTGTTTTTCTTCAACTGCGTGTGCCGATGCCATTAGAGGACCTTACATTTATTCCAGAACGAAAAGCGGAAAGCACGCAATTGGGGCGACTACAGAGTGAAGGAAGACCCATTTCTGATATATAAGACTGATAACCGAAAAGGGACAATAAAACGCGAATAAATACACCAAAAGGATACCGAAAACCGTTCCCGCCATACCCAGGGGTAATAAAAAAAAACCCCGGCAATAGTATTCCCTAATAAGTCATTAAATATTGACAAAGCAAACATAAGCCAAACACTAAATCGAAACCGAAATGTCAAAGCCCAAAAGTGCCACACCACAAAGGCGGTTCGATTAACCGCAATAGAGAACATAATGGTTTGTGGGTATTCCGGATGACGAATATTTACCAATACCTGCCGCCTAATGATATATATAAAACTGATATAAAACTAATAGTGGGGCTGTCCCGGAGACACGTGCATGTGGCTCAAGAGTGGTGCTTGCACTCTGGTGACTCCCACCACTCAAACCTATTTCAAACCAACCGGACCCCTCCGATAAACCGTATATGTACTTATTGATGGGGTGTGACACCAATCTGGTCATAATCACACGCTCACGTACAGTTCTGCCGTTAATTATGCCCCATATCTAGATGAAATAGAACAGTGCCCTCAGGCAGATTGCAAACAATCGAGAATTCCCCAGACACCTGATCTACGGGCAACGTTAGTCACAAAATATTTTACGGTTCTCCCCTATCTCATATTCATTCATTTTTTTGTTGTACGCGGAAAGCGAAGAGATCGATTTGCCAATGGAGGGTTTCGATAAGACTGTAAACGAAGCAAAAAAAGCTGAATGAGTAAAAATTGACTAATAAAAAGTATGTCACAACTCAAAATTTATACACCAAGTACTTGTAGAATCGAACACCATTGTTCGGTAATTCCTTAACTCAAATAAAGTTTGTCAGCAGTAGGGTACTTTCGATAAGCACTTTTCAAATGAAAGATTAATTTAAATATTTATTTAAAACTTATGACAAGTACAGTGTACACCAAAGATACGAGTGCTTATGCACTACAAATATCATCCTGGTGTTAATCTTAACCTATTGTTAGCAGATAACACAAAATTGTGTATACCATCACTATAATGATAATATAATGTATTGAATATTTATTCAGTGGCAAATATTTACTTCAATCCTATCTTTCAACTTATTTTTTCAGTAAAATGTTAATGTGTCTGAATTCTTATCTGAAGCACTTGCTCCATATGGATATAGCGATAAAGAAATCGTTTCTGAATCAAAGCTCCCAAGCACACCGAAGTGCAGTATTATTCGATATGTGGTGTTTCGAATTCTGATGAACTGGCTTTCATGGCGTTTATGTTTCTCGAATGACTTCGGATTCATTGTTGCAGTTCTAAAATTGTAAATATTTACACAGGCAATTTGATGGCAATTGTACGGTAGCGTGTTCCAAAGTGCATAGTCAAATGCGCTTCGGGCATCCTCAGAATTTAAGCAACAATAGCTTTGGGAGAGGAGGGGCAAACACTCGACACGCGCAATTGAAAAGATACTAAAATAGGCTCATAACAGCTGAGCCGAATAAAAGTGCATGATGCTAGGAGAATTATAAATATATTTATATTTCAGTTCTGGCACCAGAGGCAACAAAAGCGAATGCCAGACCTACACCTGTCACCTCTTCATACAAGAGATGTTGATAAGATTTTGGGATGTGTGAATTATACTCACAAAATGAGAGACAATCAGGTCTGTTCACCTAATAAAAAATGCTAAAAGCTTTTTCTCGATTACGGAGCACTGCGAAATATGGATACTAGAAAATGGTGAGGAAATGTGCAATTAGACAATTGGTGCCACTCAAGTCGGCTACTTAGCTCGGATTTGTTTGCCTAGATCGACTGTGGATCACATGTCTGTAGAGCGAGATGGATACATTTTCGTGTTTATTATTATTCCCCCAAATCTTTAAAGCAAGATCGTTAGAATGGTCAATATGTTATTAAAGATACAGCTTTCCTATTAAAGCTCAAACTGACACTTAATAGCCTTAATGGCCTTGAAACTTGATTGCCTTGTTTTCGTTCTGCATATACAGCTGTTATGCCATAATGAGCTATTAAATAACCAATTAACCCAAAAAGTAGATATTTTCATTAGTAGAATGTTGCTTTTACAAAATAAGGGATATACTTTCAATCAAAGATTAAATAATTTAATCCAACTGGCCAATAAACTTGTCATTTCATGTTATATAGCTTCCAGCTTTCTTCGTGCGCAATATAGATTATTCCCCTTGCGAGGGCCGACCAAGCAAAAACCAAGTAAACTGGAAAATTTGACCTTGTCCCTGCTTTTGCCAGTGGCAATAAAAAACGACCAACAGGCGAATCGATGTAATTGCCGCTGCAGGCGGGGGTGGGTGGCTAAAGATATGGTGACTACATCCATATATACATCGCGTTTGGGAAAGACAATAGTTACCAAATAGATCCAATTACGGTTAAATAATAAAAAGCCAGACTAACCAGTAGCCAAAGTGGGAAAGCAACGGTGGCGAGCCGACGAGTTACATGCGATAATTACCGCAGCCAGTACACTCTGAAATGTTGTGGTGCTGTCACATCGACTTAGAAAGCCTTATCGAAGCTTTCTTTGATTTGAAGTTTGTTAAACGAAATCCGCTTAGAAAAGGAATTCTGAATTTAAGACTTAATCATTTCCCTCCAGAAGTTTTCGTTTTGAAATTTTTATTTTGATAAAATGAATCATAAGACTAAATTGTTTTTGTTTTAGTTAATAAAATATCCGCTCAGAAAAGTTATTTGCAATTTTAGACTTAATCATTAGCATTTCCTAGCAGAAGTTTTTGTTTACTTATTTGTATTACGATTAAATGAAACCATAAGACTAAATTGTAACTCTTTTAATTATTAAAAACAAAATCCGCTTAGAAAAGCTATTCTGAACTTGACACTTAATTATTCTAATTTCCTTGCAGAGGTTTTCGTTTCTTCATTTTTATTACGATTTAATGAATCATAAGATGAAATGATGCTATTTTAGTTATTAAAAAAAATGCTCTTATAAAAAATATTCTGAGTTTTAGACCTAATCATTAGCATTTCCTTGCAGAAGTTTCCGCTTCGTCAATTTTGTTATGATTTAATGAATCATAAGACTAATTGGTTACTTTTTTAGTAATGATAAACAAAACTTTGAAACACTTTGATAAAGCAAAACTTTATTTTTAAATTGCTTAGCCCTTATGCTTTTATCGCTAAAAGCTTTGCATTAGTACTTCATAACAAAAACCCAGAATTAGTGTATTTCCGCTAAAACTAAAAATAAATACACAGGGAACCCGTTCAAGATAATTTAAATCATTTTAGGTAAAATGTGTTCTTTACCGACACACGTGCTGAGGGCACTAAGCTTCCCCACAGAGTGTAGGGTGACCTGAGCTTTGATTGGCAGTGGGCCAAATGAAAAGTGAAAGTGGCGGCAGAGCTGCGGCCTCACTTTCGGCCAGCAGTCGTGAAATGCGCTCGCTGCGCTTCCTATGGGATTAACTTTTTGGAGGGGAAGGTGACTCACGGATTTTCGGATTGAAACGATGCCTTCTCCGGGTTATTTTCAGCTTGGGTTCTTGCTTGGCTAACTTAAATTCGGTTTCTTGACTGGTAGTGCTCCCCCGGAACTCTTCTTTTGCTGGCTCTTGGCGAGTGTACCTCAATAGCCAGTGTGCGGGACGGGATTCTAGGACCCCTTGCTTACCTAATCCATGATGAGACCCCTCCTCAGAGTCCTCGGAACCACCGCCCAGTCCCAGGGCGATTCGGGTGTCCCCGCTGAGGGTGAGGTAGCAGAAGGCGATGAAGAACAGGGCCCCGCCCACTAGGGGCAGTATGCAGCGGCGCCTGGCCACGCCCCCCTTCCGGACCATGGGATGCGGATGGTTCTGATGGATGTGATGGTGCGGCGGCCGTTCGATGTCCTCGTTGTCCTCGTCGGAAGTCTGCGGCTCGAGTGCCTGGTAGTGGGCACTAGACATTTTTAGAAGTATTTTGGGATTTCGTCGCGGAGGGGCTCTCAGCTGGGGGGGTGGTGCTGGCGGATGAGGAGGTGGTGGTGCTGCCGCGGCATTCCCCGTCCATTTGTGGTGAGCCGGGCCTACCTCCTTGCCTACCTCTCAATCTTATTATACAACTTTCGGTTGAGACGACCCGAAAATTATGCAAATTCCCTCGACATTTCTGCACTTTGGATGCCCTGATTTATTTTCGTTCCGCTCGCGTCGCTTGTTGCTAAAAAAAAACCCACCCAAAAGTCAAAGTTTTGGCCACAGCACTATTGCAAGCACTCAAAACGCGGCGTCGCCACTCAAAAATCACAGAAAATAGTGTTTATTTCTGCCCGACACCCGCGCCCGTCGCTCCGTCTCTTTCTCACTCGCGGGGTTTAATGTTTTTCGTGCCCGTGCGTTTTTTGCTGTTGTTTCGGTTTCGGTGAGTTTGACAGTACTACTGTTTTTTTTTATAAAAAAATCGGACTATTCAATTCGCAAGCACGCTGAGAGAAAGGTGAGAGCCTGAGAGAGAGAGAGAGGGAGAAAAAGAGCGCCACACACCACCACCACAGCTGACGCAGGGTTGCATTTGGTTTGTGCCCCGACTAAGCACGTTACCGCGAATGCACCTTAATCTAACGGCTTATGCTGGATTACAGTGGTCGGCATATGTATTTTGACAAAATAAAAGTTAAGTATACTCATAACTTGAATTTACTTCTTGTAAACTATAGGCATCAATGGAAAGGTAATTTCAATGCCGTTTGAATGATACAATACATTTCTTAACCCATTCAATATTTATTGAAAAGGACGAATTTGTGTAAATCAACTTTTAAATTTTTTTTAAAAACTTTTTTCTTCGTCTTAAAACTTAAATTTTTTGATGCAAAAAGTTTCTTCAAACAAAAACAATAGTAACTGCAAAAAGAATTTTTCAAAAATCATTTTTCTTATATTTTTTATGAATTTTTGAAAATGCTTAAAAACAGGCATTTGAGCCATATTTTTCTCTTTTTCATACAAATTTTTTCCGACATTGTCACCTTCAAAAAATCATAAAAAATATAAGGAAAATGATTTTTGAAAAATTCTTTTTGCAGTTACTATTATTTTTGTTTGAAGAAACTTTTTGCATCAAAAAGTTTAAGTTTTCAAGTCGAGGAAAAAAGTTTGAAAAAAAAATTTAAAAGTTGATTTACACAAATTTGTCCTTTTCAATAAGTACTGAATGGGTAAAGAAATGTATTGTATCATTCAAACGGCATTGAAATTACCTTTCCATTGATGCCTATAGTTTACAAGAAGTAAATTCAAGTTATGAGTATACTTAACTTTTATTTTGTCAAAATACATATGCCGACCAGTGTACTTTTAAGCACTCTCGAGAAAATTATAAATAACTTACTAATTTAGTCATAGTTTCAGTTTATAGTTGGGTTAATGTGTATTTTTTAATTGACAAGAATTACTTTGGCAATGCATGAACATTTTTATTAGTACCATCGAATTTGTCGTTTAAGTAGCTATCATACGCAAGAATACCAAACTGCACACACAATTGGCCACTTAAAACGTATTTATTAATTTTGTAAATGAAACATAATTTAAAAATTAAATTGTATTCCAAGGTATAATAATTTAAATATAAAAACCTATTTAATTTTTAAATTTGTTTCATATTTAAAATGCGATTTAAATATATTCCAAGGGATAATAACTTAAACAGGTTTCATATTTAAAATGCAATTTAAAAGTTTCATATTTACACCAAGCCTATTCCACAACTGAAGGGAAATAAAATAATAGTGGTTTCGCCCACAATACAAAAGCCTTATAAAACTTCGACACATTTTTAAAAAAAAGGACAAAATTATGCGACAACCAAAATAGCACCATTTAAAAACACTTCATAATCTTACAAATACTGCCATTTAAAAATTTTTTTTTGGTTAAAATATATGATTTTATAAATTTTAAGGTGAAAAATTCTGTTCTGAAACTTGAACATGTTGGTCCTGTATGGGTTTACTTTACGAGATGGTATCATCATCATAAAACGAGAAGAGGTCCATACCATGATAGTAGCTTCACTGTTATTATTATTTGCAAATGTGAATCAACGACTCAATTTTGGACTTGTAGGTTGTGTGATATGAATTTGAAGCCTTTTTTTGTAAACATAATCCATTTTTAGCAGCCGACCATAAAATGGATTTCCCTTTTATTGTAGGCCCTATTTAAGACTCGTTCTACACATTCACCCAAGCTTCGCAGTCTAGGAAAATTTCTTCCTTCTTAATCTATCCAACTAACTTGTCTTTTGCATTTCTTTTAGAAATTAGCTTTTTGAATGTCCCTCTATTTTCTCTAGTGCGTTTGATGACCTATTGGGAACACTATTTTATTTATATTTTACTATGCTACCTTTTTAACCACACATATTTTACTTACTACATACTCCTCAAATCAGATTGAAAATATTGCCATTTTATAGCACAGAGAAGAACTGCCTAACTGTATGTGTTAAAGATCCCTGCAATAACTTATAGCTTGCCACTTTAGAGACCCAAGAAATTCACTTTCCGATAACTAACATACTCATGTTTCGGCTTCCTTATAAATAAACAACGAAAAAGCTGTTTGAAGGGGGCATTTAAAAATAAATGTTAATCTGGTCTGGACTAGATTTTGACTCCGGAACTACAACTCTGAGCACCCTCTCATTTGTTGAGTGCCGAAGTTTCCGCCGTATCTTATCTAATCGGCAGCTACCCGTTTTTAATCGTTATTACTTAACCATAACGGGCTTTGGGCGGGTGTTGGTGTCTACTGATATTTGACTAGGCTTTCATTTCACAATTTTTTTGCAATTCCTTAATCCCACTTCACCCGACTATATATGTATAGAAGTTTCGAATGTGTACTACATTTATTTTTTAGCATTTTCTATTGGACAACTGGCTACAAAAGCGTTTGTTTAATGTTTTCAATACAAAAGTGAACAATCTTTGTGTGATTTATTATTTTTGTTAATTAAGCAAATTTTACGATTAAAAGCCACTTAGTTTCTCACTTTTGTTGCGGTTCCAGATGCCGCCACTGCAACCCCCCACATTGCGAGCTGCACTGCAGCTCCGAGTGACTGGGAACGAGTGGAGCACCGGGAACGGAGCAGACCCTGCACTTATGGAATAATTAACTAAATGTTATGAACAGAACTCATAGGTGGATCGAGGGTACGGCCAGACGTATGTGCGCTGCCCTACTGAGCGATGTTGGACTTGATGACTTCCTCCAGACGCGAGGCGTTGGCTCCTGCGAATTCCTCGACCTTGACGCCGTTCTTGATGAACACGAAGGTGGGCATGCTGGAGATGTTGTACTCCATGGCAATATCTTCACAGTTGTCCACATCGATCTGTTGAAAAAGATAGTTTAGTAGGGGTTCGAATTGAAATACTTGAATAAAAGTGTAGTTCAACACTCCGAAATCTATGGGTCACTCATATTAAAAATATAATAATGCTTTTCATCTAAAGTATCACTCAATAAAAGATCAAAATTTTTTAAAATAATGGTGATACATCAGACAGTAACGATATTAAAGGAATATCAAGTAATCTTTATATTAATATTCAGAACCATTTAGACTGGAGTTGACAAACTCTTAGCTATCGCATGAAGCCTTGGCTTTTAGAACCCACCTTCAGGACGACGACGTTGTCGGCGTACTGCGTGGCCAGCTCAGCCAGCTTGGGCGAAATCATCTTGCAGGGTCCGCACCAGGTGGCGAAAAAGTCCAGCACCACCAGCTTGCCGGCTGCCTGCTGCAGCTGTCCATCGAGGTCGTTCTGCAAATGGGAATTGAAATTGTAAATTAGTGTTATCATTCAATAATATCATCACACATTAGCGCTATTGATTTTCCACTCCCCATGACCTGTTTTAGTTATTTTTCTCACAGGAGTACATTTTTCAAAAAATGATTTGGGGTTATCTAGCTTTGATCCGATACGATTCCGTACATACATAGATGTGGAAGGGGATACCCCATCATTATCACGGACATGTGCGCGATAAGGCGGTTCTGTTCTGACACAAAGTTGTCAGACATCGCCAAAGTTGCCAAGTTGTAATCAGGCAGTAATCACCGATTGACGGGTTCAATTTGTGTGCCTCAAAACTATGTACATATAAGCAAACTGGTGAATTTGGGGCTATTTCATTACAATTTCTGTATATTACCGAATGACCCCAAAATCAATATTTCAAGAATTTCGAATTATATGTATTCTGAAAGGTGTGGTGTGGGCAGTTCCCGGCCCCTTTTGCCCACCCATTGTTCTGCCCATGACACGTTTTCCCAGTGACCTTTAATTAATTGCTGGCGATGGCAATCGCAGAACACATGCAAAGGAACAGCTCTAACGAAATTGATGATTTCAAACGAAAGGCGAAACCGGTTTGCCAGTATTTGCATATGGCATCAAGTAATTTTATTTTGAAACAAGTTGTTTTTGGTAAACTAAAACCACTTGTTATTCCCTATAACATTTTTTATACACGCTTAGATCATTTCCATAGGAGATACGCACGTAACTCAAGATGATTAAGCTGATGAGTGTAAGAGACAATTTATTTCTAACGTGATTCAAACGGATCTTCGTTTTCTCGCATATCATTGACTCATGCCTTATTACAAAATATGACTAATAATAAAAAACGATATTAATGATAAATCTATAAATAGATCTGAATACGACATTTGAGCCCGACTTGTTGATAAACAATGTTCTGGGAGTTTCTAGCGGTTTTTGATAAGTACATTTTGGTTTGTAAATATATTTTCGTGTGGCTTGTGCTGTATAAAATTAGACCGCAGGGGGCAATGTTTGAGAGTGTTCTATATATATAAGTGAATATTGGGAAATAAAATAATCAGAAATACTTTGAAGTATTTACTTTTATATATTCCTCGACGATTTATTTGTATTAATGAACAGATGCGCACGACCGGTTCTACGCTCCCCGATTCCTTCGCTCTTCACGAGTTTCCAGCTTTTTGCATGGCGCGCAACTTCTGAGTGCTGAGCACACCCTGTACTGTAGCAACTATACCAATATTTCTAACCAACAAACCAAGCCTCGGCCACGATAATGAATTGCAAACTCATGCCAGACGGACAAACACACATACGCCTCGATGACCATATAGTATATCTTGGCACTATGTCAGATTAGTCAATGGAGGAGCCCTATACAAGCGGTTAGGAAATTCAAAGAATTCAGTTTTTTGCTGGGAACCGCTCTGCGGTCCATGGCATGATATCATTATCATTATTTCGCTATTCGAACTTTCTCGTCTGAAGTCCGCTTTCTCGCTCGTATCGTACGTGAGTTGAGTTCTATTTGTGTGCGAGCGTATGGCGAAAAGCGTAAAAAATCTAGTCACTCAGAATGAGTGGGTAATTGGAAAGCTACAAGCCCATATTTGCTGTCACCGAGTGAAAAAAAACACTGAAACTGAAGGGTCAAGGGTAGGGGTCATCGGGTTACCCAATAGATGACACTACGGCTGATACACAGACTCCGTTGGAATGACTCACCTTGTCTTTCACCTGGTACACCATGTTGGTTGGGAGTTGTGGTTTGGATTCGGAACCGGTAGAAATGTACAAAAGTTACTTAATTAGCACTCGGGCAGCTCTTCACACCACGCAGCTAGATTTTTTTTCAACAGAGCGCGATGCGGTCGCTTTTATAGATTTTTTCTCCCGCTAAATACCTCTCTCCTTCGCTCTTTCTGAGTGCCGGCGACGCTTGGTGGAGGTGGGTTTCGCGAGGTGGGCTTATCGAAACGCAACTCTGCCGGTGATACAATGCAGGGGCGATAGAGGGCGGTAGTAAAAACCGTTACATGCCATGCCATCCGAAAAGCGTTGATTACAACTAATGCTCAAATAATATTCTTAAAGATTTATTTTCAACAGAGCTCGATGCGGTCGCTTTTATAGATTTTTTCTCCCGCTAATATCTCTCTCCTTCGCTCTTTCTGAGCGCCGGCGACGCTTGGTGGAGGTGGGTTTCGCGAGGTGGGCTGATCGAAACGCAACTCTGCCGGTGGTATAATGCAGGGTCGATAGAGGGCGGTAGTAAAAACCGTTACATGTCATCCGAAAATTGAATTAAATAATTGATTTAATAAATAAACAAACAAGTTTTCAACAGTTTTGTAATAAAATTATTGGCTTTTCTAAAATGATAATGTTTTTGTTCAACATTTAAAATACGTAAAAAACCAGATAATTAAATTCCGCTCTCTCAAAATTTCTCTTTGCTCTTTTTATCCTATGGTAAGTAAACGGACTATGGTGAAATGCAGTGGTTCAATACGTTACTGGTAGGGGGCGCCTCTAAAAACTGCTAGGGGCAACTTCAAACATTTGCTATCTACAGTAATCTTACAGATATCTTACACAACTGTCTTACACACGGCGACATCTACATCTGGTTTAAGTAACCTCCCTTAAAAATCCGTTTGAAATTAATCTTTTCGAAATTTTATTTACTTTCACAAATCAACATGTTTCATAATTTATTTGCCGGGAAAAACAATGAGAAAACGCTTTAACACTACGCGTACAGATGGAAATTAAGATTTCACAACTTATGCTAACGCTATGTTTCTATGCCTAGTTATCGACTATGAGTAATCCTCCGGTGACCGGAATCGTTAAGTACTATTCAATGGGTGACCGATGGGGCGAGCGCTGTCGTCGCCGCCGGGTGGTGCAAGTGGTGGTGGTGGTGATGGTGGTACGTCAGCGTGGGCGGTGGTGGCGGAGGCGGTGGGTGTCCTGGGGGCGGGGCCACTGCCGGAACACTGGATCCTCCTCCGGCTGATGGAAAACCTCCAGCTGCGGCCATTTGTTGCTCGTAGCTGGAGTAGTGATCATAGTAGCTGCCGTATCCGGTGTCCAGGCTGTTTCCGGTTGCGCTGTTTCCCGGTGCCGTGGTGGTTCCCGTATCAAAGTAGCTAACTCCATTGTAGCCACTTCCGCTCTCGTAGTAGTGGTGACCCGTCGTCTGGTTTCCCCCGAACTGCTGGTGGGTCTGCTGGTGGTGCTGCTGATGGTGCTGCTGCATCTCATACTCCGCCTTGGGACTGTAGTAGTAGTCGTAGTTGTCCTCCACATACGGCTGCGTTTCCACGGTGGCATTGTACTTTATGGTGGCGGGCAGACCCGCTCCTGGTTCGCCCTTGCAGCTGATCTCCTCCTGACCGCCACCCAAGTGCTTGATCTGCGAGTAGTTGATGAACTCCGGTTCCGGAGTGGCCAGTTGAGGGCTGGACTCGTAGCCGAGGGCCTGACACTGGGTGTGCCCATGCACGGGGGTAGGTACTCCCATGGAGTAGCTGTTTCCACTGGAGGATTGCTGGTATGCAGCCAACTCGGAAATACTGCAGGTGTAGGGTAAACTGGGGGATTTGCTAGGTGCCGCTGTCGCCGCCGTGGGAGTTGCATGGTAGATGGGATAGTTGTAGGTGATGTGCTGGTGGTTGACCGTGAAAACATTTGCGGCTGTCTCGCAGGGCGCCGAGGACTCTGATCCACTCAAGGGCCAGGAGTTGGTGCCGTAGTTCGAGGACTGCGATAATTGGTGGCTCCTCGCTGTAGTTGTGTCCTCCAGGTAGCTGCAGGTGCAGTGGCTGTAGGTGGTGCACTTGCCACAGGCTAATAAAAAAAGTGGATTTTATTAAATTATACTCCAATGTGATTTATTAAAATCCTAGTTGTAATAATTAAAATAAATAAATATCAAAAAAACAAAACTAAACGTTCAAATATTAAACGATTTTTAAAAAGTTCGAGAGTACTTTCATACAACTTTCATGATTTGATCTTATAGATCTCAAAGTTAGAAACTTTAATGAGCTTAAAGAGCGCACATATTATTTTTCAGTTATTAAAAATGATTTAGATTTTCAGAGAATACATTTAGGTAAATCGAATAGTAAAGTACGTTTAGGCTACAATTATTTAATAATTAGATTTACTTAATTGAAATTAATTTCTGATGAAGTGTACTCTTATGTGAGAGGAGGAGAGGAGTCCTTGAAATTAATCAAGGACTAATAAGGTATATGGGATTACACATCTAGTAATACTTATTTTATAAACCTACCGTTGTACTGGTATATATCCAAGGCAGAGTGACTTAAAGGATTGCTGGCAGCAGGACGCTTGAGGACCTTGCTTATCAGACTGTGTTGTTGCTGCTATTAAGAAAAGGAAATTAAAAATTAGTATTTATAAGAGACTCACATTATATTGAAACCCACCTTCACCTGCTTGACCAGACCCGCAATGACCGACTTCTTGCCTCCTGATCCATTGGCGGATTTACCGCCCACCGGCACCCTACCAAAGGCCCTCTTGGAGACGCTGGAGTTCTTCGGATCCGGACGAAGGTGGTCGTGCACTCCCTTGGCCTGGAAGAAGATGGCGTTGCCGGAGTGCCGCCAAAAGTGGGTGACGGGATAGCCGCAGTGACCGCGACATGGCTTGATCTCCAATCTGCCGCCGCGACAGCTCTTGTTGGGACAGGCCTTGCCCTCCTGCTTCCGCCGCGCCTTGTCGCAAATGGCCGGACGCAGGTTGATCTTGGATCCGTTGGGCAGGGTGCAGTGCTGGGAGCAGACCAGGACGCCCAGACAGCTCTTCTTCAGGATGTTCACATTGTGGTTGTTCGTGTTGCGCATGGCCCAGCCGGAAATGTGCTTCTTGGCCTCCTCGTTGTGCAGCGAGTAGATGTGCCGGACGTGGCCATCGCTCCACTCGTTGAACTCGTCGAACTCCTGGTCCGGCACATGCGGCACAATGGCATCGTTGATGTCCCATTCCCTTTTCCCCTTGCCCGCCGACGAGGCCGGCATGGTCATGGAGCCACCTGCCTGCTGCTGACCAGGACTTGGACCCGGATTTGCACCCTGACTCTGCGGCTGAGCGAACTGGGCGTGCTGAGAGTGATCGGGCTGCTGTGTGAGAAGTTGCTGCGTCTTGAAGGTGTAGCCATTTCTGTAAGGGATTAGGAGTACATTTAATGCGAGTTGGGAACCTATTGCTACTTTCACTTTATATTGTTGATGTTTTTCTATTAATTTTCTATTAAATAGGGGAATTTAGAATTAGCAACAATCTTATAAAGAGCAATATGAATATATGAATTGGATAATCTTACAATTTTCATGTAGGTATGGTTGCTTTTAGTCCCTATACACTGGAATTTTTAGAGCTTAAATTAATAACTCGAACTAACTTTAAAAACAAAAACAGACGCTTTGATTGACAGAATCTTTACAGAAATCCAACTAAACATTTTTCGGAATTTTTAATTTTAGTCATATATAAATTGTGTTTCTTAATAACATTCAGACAAAATCCTTAACATATGCCTTCAAAATCTGATAATGTTTGTAGACAATGTGTTCCAATAGAAAATTAATTGTTTCCAAGTTTAGTATAAATAATCCTAACGATATTTGTTTTAATAATTAAATCCACATACCCTAAAGAAATTTAACATCGCTTGACTTGAAAGGTACTTGAAACTCCTCTAATTTTTTTGAATTCTATGTTCTGAGTCACAGTTTGATCCTTAATATGACCCCCCTCTAAACACCACTCTAAACCTGAAGTAAAATCTTTAAGTGATCCATTTAACTGTGACTTAATAGCTCAAGCCTAAGCATCGTTTAAGGAATTGAAATCCAATCTTAATTGCGCCCTAAACTGTTTAGTAGGGGGTCAGAAGTCCTCAAGGCATGCCAATCAAATGAAACGATTGTAAGGTTTATGAGCGCCATGAAACGCATAGCTCTTTGGGCCCTGTTCAGAGGGCTGGTACCGTTAGCCCCAAATCTTGCTCGGGTGGTAATCCAAGCTGGTTAGAATCGTAATTCGAGCGCCAGTTGAGTTGGCGGGGAAGCCAATTAAACCGACACTCAAGCCGTGAGTCAGCTTCGACTTGCTAGACTCGACGGCCCTCCATTCCATCAGCCGAGATTCTCCATGTGTGGGAGTTATTAGAGAAGACACTCGCTCTGCAATTAGCAATAAATTTGTTTGGATCGATTTCGGGCCGATGGGTCCCCCGAGCGTTTTTATGTGTACTTGGAAGTCAGCAGGTTGCACGCTTTCTAACACCAAATACCTGTGCCTGGGCTGGCCTGAGATGATCGCTTGGTGGTCCCTGGGTTCCCCAGATTGAACCTGTTCGTGGTTAGTGGCTCGCTTTGTTTTGGGTTCGTAAATTGACTGCTCGACACTTCGGGGCGCTCGTTAGTCGCGCTTATCTGATGCTGATAGCGTCTCACTTCGTTCCCGATCTATGTTTTGGGTCTCCTCCGTCTCCGTTCTGGTCTCATAATAAGTTTGTCACCTAGAAAATATGTCTCTATAGATCGGAGGGGCTGGGGTATCATCAGCTCTTTGACCCTTTCACTCGAGCGCCGCTCCGCCTACGACTGTGTGTGGTCCGCCGGCTCTGCGATCCGAGATCCAAGATCCAAAATCCAAGATCCGAGATCCAAGGCACTCCCCGCGGCTCTTTGGAGCGGTCTAGAGCGGAGTGCCATTAACTAAGCTGTGGCCCATGCCCAGCGTGATAATAAAGCGTTTGAATCATTTACATTTTCCCCGCCCCTGCCGCTGACCTCCCCCGCTGCCTCTTTAGCGTTTGATTTGTGGCCCATTCTTCATCTCAGATTGATCTGAGGTGCTTGAAGCTCAACACTTACGCAGATGTTTGGGTTTAACGCGTGTCAACATAGACCCAATGGGTTCTGATTAAGAATAATTGGAAGATGTAAAGTTCAGGTATTTTTGAGTCATTGAAAGGATGCAAAGCAAATGAAAATGGGTAAAGAAAAGTAATAGTTCTAAGAACTCAAGATCGAATACAACATTACTAACGAAACACCATCGGATAAAAAACCTATTCTAAAATAATTTATTTTAAATTGTCAGAAATGTAATTAAACACAAAATTGTAAGTTAAGGAATCTTTGTCTTTTTAGAAAGGATTCTAGTAATAATGTCAGCTAAAAAAATATTTTAAAATAATTTATATCTTCTCATATTCTCTTTATAAGTAATTTAGATATGGAGAATAACAAAATCATGATATACATTAAATGAATATATAAAATCAATAACTATTTAAGAACTATTTTTTTTTGTATATAATACTTATTCTGAATCATTTGGATAACAGGAGAAAAATAAGAAAAATTGCTTATACAAATACCGAATAAGCAGCCTTTCATTTTACCCAAAGTGTATAATAACCCGTTATTTTTAAGCCTTTTTTATAACTAATCCTATAAAGTGGTTAGTGAATTTCTGATTTAAAAACCTTAATTATATTTGATGATAGTACCAAAACAGTACTAGTAAATTTTAATTTTAAACTAAACAAATGTGTTTCTTTTTTCTACCAAACTTACATTACAACCATATTCCAAGTGCGACAGCTTCTTTAATCCAGATAAGCGGCGGTGTATTAAAAGTATCCAATAAACAGTTAACCGGGCTCTTAAACGAGTGTTATGCGACTTGAGAGCACTTCATAATTGCACCACTTGAGCATTGTAATCCAATTAGGCGGCACTTGTATCGACTGGTCACTTGTGCATATCTCGCGAATAGCCGTCGCTAGTTGAAGTTTCTCGGATCGGATTGGATTGGATTGAATTGAATTGCGCACGCGACGCCGACGACGAGAGTTAAACCGTGAGAATGACGACCTTTTCGCTGGGCGCCGAAAACAACCTGCAGGGCGGGATGTGCGCGCGTATCTGGCAGATACGAAAAACAAAAGAGCAGCGGCAGCAGCAACGGCAGACAAAAACAAACTTCGGCGAGCGAGTGGTGCCAAGTTTTGTCAACAAAGGAATGGTATTATGGCTCTGGCTCCACCTACAAAAACCAACAAAATGCCAAAGGAGGCGGGGGAGCGGGAAAGCGGCGGGGAAAGCGATGTTCAACGAGCCACCCGCATAATTTGCCAAAAACTCCACGCAGGCACGAAGAGGAGCCGTCGCAGCTGGCAGAGTGGTAAAACGTATCCGTCAGATACATTGCTTTCCAGTCAGCCACTTACTTCCAGTCGCTCCTCGACTGCGATTGGTCGGATAAACACACGCACTCATCGCACCGAGGTTTTCTCTCGCTTTTTGGAGAGAGTTTCTCAAGTTCCGGGGATGGAGGAATTTTCGTGGCGGGGACTACACACTCGATAAGCATCACAGAAATTTAATTACTTATTATGCCGCTTATCAGTCCCCATTGTTCTGTTTAACTCTGTTCAAGGATATGCCAACAAAAAGCAATGGAAACCTTTGGGAGAGCATAGATATTCAAGGGTTTATCGTTGGGAATGTTCGGCAGATTAGTGGGATGATTAATGGACTGGGTAATGTCGGAGTATGCCGCTTAATATACATTGTACATCAAACATTACAGATTAAATTTGTTTACATTCCTTTAAAAGACCATAACATTATTGATATCATTGCTATTACTATCTTTAAAAGCGTTGGTAACAGGTTACATTAAATTAAAAAAGAAATATTCAAAGAATTTTATGGTTCCTTTATAAATTACAAAAATATTTGAAATGGAGTCGAATTATCATAATTTCTGAAAAGATTTTTTCAAGTATAAAAATAATAAACATTATAAGATCAGATACAATAAGAAGATAACATTTATGGCATTAAATTGTTCATATTGCTTTCCATATGCACTTGAAAATGTACATTTTTTTTGTAAACTAAACTACAATTTCAAAAAACAAATACTTTCATTTTGTATAAAGCTTCTTATAGTTAGAATAAACAATTTATTTGAACATTAAAATTTTTTTACGAATTTTGAAATCTATTTAAAATGAGAACATTTTTTCCACTTCTCCCCATCCAAACTAACTTTTCTTTGGTCATTGACTTAAAGGTTAGTTGCGTTTATTGGGAGCAACAACATGAGAATACAATAGTGGCAACAATATCAGGGCCAGATCAGCCAGAGGGTGAAGTTTTTGGAGGCGGGGGTACTGTGTACTTCTGGCCTAATGCTTGGTGCGTCTTTTGTTTTCACCTGATCGGCCCGCATCGCCATTTGGGCCAAAGTTACAGGCCACAAAAAATAAAATACAATTTATGCGTCCACTTGGTAGCACACACACAATTAACAGGCCAAGAAGAGCAATTTAACAGGGAGAGAAAAGGAAATGGAGGAGCAAATAGGCGTTAAAGTGAAAATTGAAAATGCCGTTGACAGGAAATGTAAATGGTTACAAAAGTGGCAGCGACCAGTGGCAAACGGTGCAACTGTTGCTGCCCCTGCTCAGCGACTGTGACCTGTAATTAAAAATGGTATGGGGATGGTAACGGGGATGGGGATTGGGCCCCGAATCCATGGGCAGATATAGGGGATTGGGCCTGGAGACGCGTAACTACGCGGTACTACGCGAACGACCTGGAAATGGCTGCTGCTGCTGTTGTCGCTTTAACGCTCCACAGCAAATGATACGGGTGACAAATACATGTACGAACCGAATACCCACCAGAAAGTGGTAGAAATATTCACAATTTTACAACTAGCTAAACAGTTTCCCCCGAGTATCTATCGCGATCCGGCTTATCGTTCGGCTTTCGGTTGCCTGGCAGCTGCTGCGATATGGAGTTTTTGCAATTAATTACCCAACATTATTTTATAAGCATTCGTAGTTTAATGTAGGTACACACACCCGGTGTGGTCCCACCTCGAAGTTATAGATCCAGAGTCACGCTGGGATCGGGCCGATCTCTAATGAGCGCGTGCTCCGAGAGCGCCAAGCTCCAGCTGTTCCAAGAAGGGCCTGTCATTGGGGATTCATTGTGTTCCAAAAATATTCCACAATTTGGTA
Organism: Drosophila suzukii; assembly: GCF_043229965.1. Classification (NCBI taxonomy): domain Eukaryota; kingdom Metazoa; phylum Arthropoda; class Insecta; order Diptera; family Drosophilidae; genus Drosophila; species Drosophila suzukii. Next base: position 18,719,403 of record NC_092080.1, on the reverse strand, counting down.
TTTGGCGCGTCAAATTAATCATCGATCTGTTAAAATAAATAAAAACTGGTGTACATTGTAATGGCTTTCGAGCTTTCGACCTAAAAATGTTAATAATTAATTTGCTGGGATGCACTTGGGGAAATGGTTAACGGTTTTGTATCCAAATTTGTGAACTAAAAGGTGCTAGAAAAACATATGTTATATTTTGAGGTTAGATCGTATCGTATACCCGCTATCCTTAACTTACCTAATTTAATTTTTTCACAAAACCATAATTATATTAAGGTTTATATTAAATGTTGTTTTGCTATACAAATGTTATCCAATGAACTACCTCATAACTACAAGGTTAATCTCAAATTGTATAAGAGTAATGCATTTTTTTAATAGCTACATTGAGAAAAAGCTCTTGACAAAGACCCAATCATAGCTCACCCTAATTAAGACAGAATTCCGAAGTCAGCCTTAAATATTGATGACCCCTATGGCGACTGCACAGATATTCGATTGTTGACACATTCCCACAAAATGTTTCTTCGACTGTAGCTTAATCTCGGACCACAGGGAAGTGTGACTTTTGTGGCACCCAGCAAAGACAAAGACCGAAGGCAATTTTTCCATTTACGCAATTAATTGGCCGTCACGCTGGGAGGTCCGCTAATAGACCAAGTCACAGACATACATATATAAACCCTAGAGCAAAGCTCATCGCACAACTACGGCGGATTAACGATTTGCCCATTGACTGATTGATATCCACTCACATCACCCACAAAAATAGCCCAACAACAATAACGCGAACAAGAGGAATTGATTTTTGAGAGATTTTGACAAATGTCTGGGGAGCCCTCGACGTGTTAGCCCAATGCTAATGGCCCTCTTGGAGTCGTGGTTTTATAAATGAGCTCGATTAGAACCCAATTACAAGGGTGGAATGCTTCGATAGCCCCAAGACAAGCCATCTCCCCAGCCGAATTACTTATGATCGTAAAATTATGACCCATAAAGTAAATTTTATGACTTCTTTCGCCTAACAGAACAATCAGAAAACCACAAAAAACGGAAGAAACGGGAAAAAAAGAAGGAAGATATCAAAAGTAGCGAGTCCCGAATGCGGTTGGATGTAAGGCAGGTAAGGTGCCAATATTACGCAGATCGCGGACTATAATTTTCGCACCGGAGGTGCTTAAAGACCCTGCCATTTCCTCGTCACTCAAATTACCCGAAATCGCATCGCTGCCGGAGTCGCGCTGTCCTACACTTTAATCAGTTAAATGGACTGTTGAAAATTCGGCACATTCGCGGCGTAATCAACCCGGCGAGTTGGCTCCCGACATCGTCATCTCGTCATCCTCCCTCCAAGTTATTGTTTGCATAATGAGCTTGGGGCGGGATCCCATTCCGGGCCTAATGTGCTCTGCTCATGAGCAGTTTGATTGGGATTGGGGGACGGGCCTGCGCCCAGTGGTGAGTCAAGGAACTCGACCCTCATAATGGTATCGAAGATGGAACTGATGGATACACATCGGGAATGCTTGCAATTGCAGTTAGATGCCTCGGGCTCTTAGCTGTATATTCTGGGAGAGTATTACTTTATTTAGGGCCAAAGCGCCATTTAAAAACAGGAATATTAAATTGTAGTAAGGGAGTATGGACAGTTTGTTATGGAAGCTAATGAAGGCCAATTATTCATAAAGCTACTGCCAATAAATCAAATATTACAATGTAAGTGTCAAAAGCCAAAATATAACTCCAGTTAATCGTCAATATTATACAAATCTGTTGAGGTCCTTGGTATAAAATCTTTATCCATTTTCTATAAAGGAAGAAATAAACAACTTTTGTGCGGTAAATATTTCCAAAGTTTTAACAGCGAGTTTCTGTTCTTGGCCCTTGTCCCTATCAAAATCTTTATCTAAAGCCCATTAACTAAAAGCCAATGCTCCCGTGTCCCAGATACTGCGATAAGATAAGTCCGACTAACTGGGTGGTGATGAGAGCCCAGCTTAACTTGATTTCGATTTCGTTTAGCAAACCAGAACTTCGCAGCAGCAGATGGCCTACAATTGCGAACCGAGAAATCTCTGACCAACATCCCGCATGTGGAAGTAATCAAGTCATCCCATACCATACCATCCCATCCCGTTGAGATCCCAGATCCCCGATCCCAGACCAAAAAAAAGACCCAAAACTGAACTCAGACGACAGCGGCACGCACGACTTGACCTGCCTCAAGAGCAGCTGAATGGGATATAGAACTGGGGATCGGGAAACGTGGATCGAAGACGCCAAGAAGTGAACGGTCCGCATAACCGTTTAAGTTAATTACGATTATGATTACGATTATGATTACGATTATGATTACGATTATGATTATGGCATGAGCTTCAGTTTAAGCTTAACTTATCAGCCCATCAATGGGGGATTATAGAAATGAAAAGTGCTGCGTGCAGTCGGTGGAATCAGAATTATTGATATTCAATTAGTGTAACTGGCTAACAGGTGGTACGGTTAAACCGAACGAAGCGGCCCAGAACGAACCAAAGTAAATAATACCAACAATTAATTTGGTTTCGGAAATTATGGGCGTGTGGATGCAGGGCACGTAGATGGTATGGCACGGGTTAACTTGGCCCCACTCCACACCATACACACTCCACTTTTCAAGCAGACCACGAAGAGGAAGTGGCTAAGACTGCGGCAAGCCGCCAGCTCAACAGCTGCACTTCTTCTGGCCCAGAGTTATGCTGGTCCTTGGCTCCTTTATACCGCTTCTCTCCCTTTTTCTTCAGCCGCTTCAGTTGCTCTGACTAGACGACACTGGAAGATTTAAATGTCTTTGGGCACTGAGTCTCCATCTCCAGCACGTGCTCAGCATTCAGATTCAGATACAGATACAAATTCAGCGCGAGCCTTGAAAGGTGCAAACTAGAAGATACAAAACGAGAAACTCCCACGATCATTTGGGCATCGGACTCAGCCCACTCGAGATTGATGTATTGATCCTTCCCGGGATGATCGATCATTCTACCGGCTGGGATTCGCCCCCGCCCCCTTTTCAAAGTGCTCGAGTCCAAACAAAGCCACTGACAATTGCCTTTGACAGTTTTTACCGTTTCCCCCGATTGCTGTTTATGTCGCCGATTATTTCTGCTGCGGATTGTGCGCCTCTTTTTGCATATGCGGATTTCGGGGCAGGATTCAGATTCAGGGGAGTGATTGATTTCGGACAGTCAGTCAGTCAGTTCTTCAGCTCATCAGTTCATCAGTCGGGGCAGCTGTTTTGGCAGGCAGTACTATCTAATGGATATTTAAATTGCATTGTTCGGAGATATTGTCGGTGGAGTGTTAACAAGAATGCAAGAAAATATCCAGAAAGGGGCTTTAAAGATATCTGAAAAATTTTACTTAGATTTTAGAATAATTTTTTTAGTACACTGGCGCTACATCTAATTTTCTTTTGAGGGTAGTTTCATTTTTAGATACTTACAGTATGATAATACAACATTAAATTATTAAACATTTTAAAAGAACAATTTAAAACCAATATCATCCAAGCACATCCAGTATGTGAAAATAAGAAATATGCCACAAAATTCAACTTCGCGCAGAATAAACACCAAATTGTTTTATTCATTCATATTTTACCTAGTTGTCTAAACCATAACTAACATACGATTTGATGCACTTTATTCTTTTACCATTCCCGCATAAACCTTTACACCTTTGTCGCGTGCGGAGGCTCCATCAGAATCATAAAAACCGCCCAAACAAATCCCACTAATTAACAACAGAATCGCGGGCGTATTATCGCATTCAAATTAGCAGCGGACACACCAGGCAAATAATAACAATCGAATAGAAGACCCGAAATGCATGGCGAAATATTTGGCAATTTTTATGTGGAATTTGTGGGCCCAAAAACAGTAGGTAAACAACCAAAACAACGAGACAATGAAGGGAGCAGCAGCCACCACGATTTTGTGGGCCATAAATAACTCGAATCATTTGGCCCAGAACGACCTCGTCAGCAGGACACTCGGAAAATGCAACTGCAACGAAAAGGCAAACATTTCATTAGTCAAAGTACATTTATAGGAGGGGAGGGGAGGTGAGGGTTGAATAGTAAAAGTACCACTCGCAAAACAAAATTCGATGCTAATTTCGGGCTAATAAATTATGCCTTTTGACAGTCTTGCAGAATGGGATGGATCTATGCTTGCCAATTTTATCTCTCAAATTCCTCACTGATTGCTATCGCTTTTTTCCATATTGATTGCTATCGGTGATTCCAGGGATTTCGTTTTGAGGCCCACGCACAAGTCACTTCGCTAAATGTCTGGTAATTAAATCAGAGTGGAAATTAAGACTCTAACATTTTTATAAAGAAAATCCCACAAAATCACCACGGGTCGTCTCGAGAACTCCTTGGTTTGGCATGCTCGGCAGGAGATATGTTTGGCCCGAGGGCAATTGCACACTTCACACCTCGAATCCCACATCTCACACCCCGCCTCGGGAATCCTCAGACTCCAGAGTCTAGAGTCTAGAGTCTACAGTCTAGAGTCCAGAGCCAGACGCATCCTGTGGCGCATGGCAAGACATCATCGTCGGTGTTTGGTGTCATTAGCGTCAGGCACTCGGAGGCGTCTGCCTTGGTCGCCACCTGCCGGGCCCGTGCCTCGACTGACGTTACAATTACCTGGTAATGCGAGGCACGATGACGACGACCGCAGAATTACAAAACAACACCCAAGGAGCCGAGAAGATGTCACCTCTACGTGAGCAGAACCAGAGGAGATGCAGCTCCACTTCAGCTGCAAACCAGTAGAGTCATCAATTTTCAGTTCCCATCCTCTCGGCTGTTTGTTCCTTGTGGTCTTTGAGAGTTCTTAGCCCCTGCGGCCCAGATATTAGTTATTAAAATGTATAGTAAATAAACTTGTACGAGATATTAATAAAGTTCAAAACATAACCTTAACTGTGTTAAATTATTTAAAGATTTTTATTTTTAACTTTGTTTTAACTATTTAAAAAAATGAATTAGGCTAAAAATGCACTTGATCAGAAGCAATATATTTAAATGCATATCCAATGGAAGAACTTACAGATATTTCGGTTCAATTCTGTTTTAAATGTATGGTATAATAAACCCCTATTTTTTAAACATATTTTCAGATCTTTAATGTTGAACATCATAAAAGAATTATGTTCTCTTTAGAACCGAGGGAAATTCAATTTTTATTTCGTCTATCATAAATACCTAACTTTGCTACTATACTTTAATATCTCTAGTGTTGAACTTCACAAACTTTTATTAACCATTTAAAGAATCAAATTAAGTGAGAAGTGCACTCGATCAGAACCCTTATCTTTACAATGCATATCGCAAGGGATGTTAGAAACTTCCTTCAGTCATAAATGTGATAGTTTCCTCTTCAAGTAGTTGGTTCCCATTGAAGATCGGAGCATATTTATTGGATTACTTCGTCAAAGAGTGGAAAACAAAGCATTTTCACACTGCCCTGGGCGAAAACCCTTAGCCAGAAGCAGCTACCAGTTCCCTTTTTTCCCGAGGAGACCAATATAAATCCAATTAGCACGCCTTTGTCTGATCTAGCACACACCGCTGAGGAAGAAGGATCGGAAGAAAGGAAGCGAACGTATCGAAAGGAAGACGAGCACAATGGAACTCTTAACACACTTCATCAGTTCGGGGTCTCGGCGATATCTCAGGGGTTTTTTTTTTTCTTACCAAGGGATGTGTGCCCTCGCCAAAGTTTATGACTTGCGCACCTTTTGTGCTCACCATTAAACGCCATTAGCGGGCATTTAAGGATCGCTTTTCGGGTCTAATTTTTGTGTAAAGGTCGCCGAGGTTAAACCGGGGTTAGGAGGGTGTTCCGACGCACACCTAATCTAATAAGCCGCAAGCACGCAAACCAGTTCACGTGGGAAAATTGGAGCGATCCAGAACCGCTCCAGGAGAGATACGCGTGGGCCGTCGGGATAATTCTGAGATGGGTGTGTGTGGGAAGTGGTCGGCTTCGGGCGGTGTGTTATTTATGGATTGCCGCTAACTACGAACCGAAGTTGCAATTGGATATGGGAAGAGATCGCGATCGTGCAAAAGAAACAACGCCCAATGTCAGTGCCCCGGGGGAATCGCATCAATTTCTGCACTTTATGTGACATAATCGCAGCCAGAACGGCTGGCTATAAAAGCCGGGATCTGATGGAGCAGCCTCCACAGTATCGCGTGAAGCTTTGCAGAATGTGGCGCATCTGCGGATTCGTTCTGCTCCTTTGTGGCCTAACCGCTGGCCAAACCAGTGAGGAGGATCTCAGCAAGGCTGTGCCGGATGAGGATGACCCCATTGGCAACAACAAGGAGCTATCGGACCTTGTGATCACCACAGCTTTGGGCAAGATTCGGGGCACCATTCTGCCCTCTCAGTCGGGTCGCAATTTCTATGCCTTTCGTGGAGTTCCCTATGCCAAGCCACCAGTGGATCGCCTTCGTTTCCAGCCACCGGAACCCGTGGAGCAGTGGTTCGATGTGTTGGACGCAACCTTTGATGGTCCCAAGTGTCCACAGCTGGGACTTATTAGTGGGGATGTGAGCGAAGACTGCCTCAGAGTTAATATATACACCAAGGAGCTGCCCAGCGAGTCGCACCCGAACATACGAAGACCTGTGATCGTGTTCATCCATCCTGGAGGCTTCTACTCCTTATCCGGCCAGAGCAAGAACTTTGCGGGGCCCCAGTACTTTATGGATCGTCGGCTGGTCTTGGTCACGTTTAACTACCGCCTGGGATCTCTGGGTTTCCTGGCCACGGGGAGCAAGGAGGCTCCTGGGAATATGGGACTTAAAGACCAGGTTCAGCTCCTCCGGTGGGTCAAGCTGCACATTTCTCGCTTCGGAGGAGATCCCACTTCCATCACTCTTTTGGGCTACGGAGCTGGAGCGATGGCTGTGACGCTGCATATGGTTTCCCCCATGTCCAGGGGTCTTTTCCATAAAGCCATCGTGATGAGTGGAGCAGTCACAGGTCAGTGGTCACTGCCGGATCACCAGATGGAAGTGGCCACCAAGCAGGCCACTTTGCTTCATTGTCACGTGGAGAATGTAACGGAAATGGTGGACTGTCTAAGAGGGGTAAGCTATTTAAGAAGAATAGCAAACCCTATTTTAAAACTTATATACCATAGAAACATTACCTGGAATACGCAAACAGCTTGCCAAAAATGTTTGAGTTTGACAGGAATAATCCCTTGATTCTGTGGAAGCCTGTTATTGAGCCGGACTTTGGCCAGGAACGCTTTCTAGTGGAGGATCCCATAAAAAGCTACCAAAACGATGATTTCATGAAGGTACCCATTATTACGGGAATGACCAAGGATGAGTTTGTGGGACCAGCCTTGTGTAAGTTCCAGCTTCGAAGATCTAACTTCCAATTAAACATTTTATTTTTCTAGCCATCCTACAAAGTCCTTCTCTGCTGAGTGCTCTAAATGAGAACTTCGAGTCCTTGGCCCCCGTGTTCTTCATGTACAATGAGAGTGATCCTCGAGTGGGCAATATAAGCCAGGAGCTAAGGAATCATTACTTCCAGCAGCAGCCCATCGATGCCAACCGTTCATTGGAGGCCTTGTCCAATTTTTACTCGGATGCATTGACTGGTTTTGGGATCCACCGATTTGTGCATTTGGCGGCCAGGTCAACAAAGGTTTACTACTATCGATTTTCATATCAGGGCGCAAGGAGTCACATTTATTATCCGGAAGATGCACCCTATGGGGTGGTTCACCACGACGATCTAATGTATCTGTTCGTGGAACCCTCTATCAGTCGCATGTTTACAGAAGATGACGACGAATTTCGCATGGTGGATATAATGGTCAGGATGTTCTCCGCCTTTGCTTATAAGGGGTAATAGTAAAATGGTATTGTTTTATAGTTCCAACTAAATAAGTATTATTACAGTGATCCCAATAAACCCACCGACTTGGCCTTGAGGGATATCCGTTGGCGTCCTTTTAGCTTCAAGAAACGCTACTACCTAGATATTGGAAAGCACCTAACCTTGCAGGAGAACCTCAACGCCGAGCGCTACGAGATCTGGAAACGACTCTTCCCCCTTAACTGGCGACGTCAGACCAAGGAGGTTTAAGCTTCAAAAGGTAGTGCTTTGCTCACATCTGTACTTTTCAAATACAGGCCACTAGGCATATTTATTTAAAATGCTTCACTTTGTTTTTTTCTACTGCTCAGTTGCCAAGTGACAAGCCAATTGGCATATTTTCAACTCTCCAGTTTGATGGGCCTCCCCCTGAAAGTTGTTTTGGGTCTTCGTGTCATCGCTGTGTGGGTGCATATATTATACGACAGTCGGCACCCGATAACAGTTCTACGTGTCGTACATTATGGGTTGTCGTCGATCGCGTGCTATGCTTGGGCACTGAGAGAATTATAAGGAGTAGTATAGTAAATGGTTTCAAAATGGTTTAACTTTAGACTGTATGACATACATATTTCTACTAATGAAGCTTATAAGTTTTATAATGCGATATGAATGACTTTATGACACATATGAGACACATTATAATTCACCTACACATTTAGTTTCAAAGTTTTATCATGTGAAATGTATGCTTATCATAAGATATCATAAGAAAGCATAAAAAAATTTAACTTGCCTGATGATAGGCATATTCTTACGCAAAGATAAATAAAATAAACAATGGCGTTACTTCATCAATGTTTTAAGTAATTTATAATCTATTAAGTTCTTTTGTATTTGGCATACTATTTTTTTAAGTGCATTCCACCTCCGCTGAAGCCTCAATTGCTGTTGCTGCCACCGCACATCTGTGATGTAGCCTCATCCATCCACTTTGCCATTAGTGGGTCGCTCACAAATGTGTTTTCGTTTTTATTGCTCTTATCGGAGTTTGGTTACGCTCCAGAGCATGACAATGTCAAAAGCGGAGTCGTCCAATTCGAGTGGCTCGTGTCCTGCCCTCGGCTCATTAGCATAGTGGCCAACACATGACGCTTTCGATCGTATACTACCCATCCGTTCCAATTGGCAATTGAAAAGTCCGTCATGAGTCACACCACATCCTCATCCTGCGGCCGAAAGGTCCTGCGGGGGTGCCACCAGTTGGAAAACTTTAATATATTAATTTATGCAAATTGCAAGGCAACCGAATGCGATGCGGTATCGCTGGCTATAGATCAATGCATGTCGGGGTTGCTCATTTTGATCGTTTCCACTTTAGTTTTAATTGTATCGCTTGTCAGCGGAGCCAGAAAGAGATCAGCAATCGAGATCGGCAATAAGAGCATATGCTGCCTGTGTGCCATAATTTGTTAGATGCAAAAAAAAAGAAAATAAAGAGGAGGAAAGTTTCCAGGAGAGTGGTGGTGGGACTGGGATGCAGATCGAGTCTGTGGCATTCCAATTTCCAGGGAAATATTTGGACAAGCGTCGCAGCAGATTTCGATTTCCGCGAACTGCCAAAGCGCAAATAAAGTTGTGAGAGCGCTGCAATCCCAATAGCAATCCCAATCCCAAAGCCCCCAGGGTCCAAATCATATCAGATGGGGCCCAGTCGGCCAAGAGGTGTCTGCGTTTCCTGCTGGGACTGCCTTCTCCCGAGGATTTTATGCCTGGTGTTGGCGGCCAGGCCAGGTTTTATTGACTGATGGAAATCGCTCAAAAAGCAGTTGAATTTTCGCTGAGCTTGCTTGCCCACAAAATGTAATTAGATTGCCAGGCGAGGACTACGAGTCCAACTCCCATGGAACCGCAAGGCCAACTCTTCGGCTGTGGTTTTCCCCAGATCCCAAGAAAATACCCAAGACGCGTGCTTGGAACTCCTGCTGTCAACATCAGTGCCCAGGAATCTCGCCGAGCTGCGGCCAAAAGGCAATGAAGTTGTCTGGCAATTGACGCGCGATAAGGCCGAGAGACACAGTTCGAAAACTCTGTGCGCATAAGGCCAAAACAAAGGAGATCCAGTCGCGAAACTCCTCCGTTGTCCCCTCTTACATAGAAAAATTTGCACAAACATCACAAAACTCATAAATAACAACAACAACGACAGGCGGCAGCAGCTGAAGTTGAAGTTGAAGTTGCAACTGCAACGGCTAGAGATACAACTACAACTATTGCATCCAGAAAGTGTCCACCTATGTGCGACTCCTTGGCCCTCGGCTCTTTATCCAGCGATGGATAATGTGCTTTGGACTCCACAATTTATGAGTCACTTGGCAGCCTGTGTTGGACCGAAAGCTATGCCAGGCATTTATTGGGTTAAGTTCAGCAGATGGAGGCATTGACATATTTCCACCTAGCACTTGGAGTGGGTATACCTATGGGAAGTGGTTTAGGATGTGGGTTGGGAAAAGTTTGACGATTCAATTACTTACTTTGCCTTATATTTGGACCAAATAAGGTTTGTTAGGTAAATTTATACGCAATCTCAAATGCTCAGAGGAAGATTTCGTTTTGTAAATTTAACATCTCCGGAAGTTATTTTCAGCCTAGAAACTTTCCAAAATTAAAGTTTCATTACAATTATCAACTTGGCCTTACATTTTGTCTAAATAATGTGGATCGATCGATTTAATTCATCATCTAATATTAATTAGTAAACAACATTTATTGAAAATAAGTTAAAAATGTTACAAATTAGTATTCCATTTTATAAATTTGATATTGTACCAAGACTGACAGTTTAAAGTATACCCACCTAGTGTTTCGTTTCACAAAAATCCCAAAAACCCACTACTGGAAAATCACCCACATAGATAATTAGCACCAGGAGCTTCTGAGTCAACCTCTCTGATAAGAAAACTCGGGCCATGTGGCGCGTGCTGGCATTATCCGAGTTTATGGTGCATGGCAGCACCACCTCCAACGAATTTCCCCCGAATTATTAGCATAGGGAAATGGAAAATATGAAGAGTGAAAAGCATTTAACAGACAATTGCGTGCGGCGTGTGGGCGATCCATCAGCAGTTGATGAAAATATGCTGATAAGTCGGTGAGAAAGCCATTAGCGCGGTAGAGAGGGATAGATTGGAGTATCCTGGCTGGGTTTTTAATAACTGTCATGATCCTGCGGCGTCGCTTATTGGAAACCATTTGAAGTGGCAGCTTGGAAGAGAGTCGCGTGCCGATCGCAAGCTGTGCCTGCCATTTTTATGATCCCGTGCTGAGGGCTAGTACCGATGATCTGTCTGTCAGTCAGTCAGTCGGTCGGTAGGTCTCCCCCATTTCATCTCTCCGGATGTCAAATATCTGCGAACGGAGTTTCGTTGTCTGTTGTCATCGCGGCATCGGGTTTCAATAATAGTTCTCTGCAGCTTTCGACTTGCGATGATGGATCGTGTTGCACGGTGTCTCGCTTATTGACTAACTGACAGAGGGGTGGGTATGGATTGCCTAATGGGAATCCGAATCCCCGTGACTCAAGTACCTTTCCAGGGGGATCTGAAGTTTTATGAGCCTTGGAAGCCCTCGCATTCCTCAGCCCTCGAGTTATTTGTTTTATTCTCCTCTCTGCTTTTCCTGAAAACTCTTCGATAAACTTTAATGAGCATGTCAGAAATTCTACTGGTGGGTAGTACCTACCAATCGATGACAAATTGTATTCTATCCATGTGAAAGTTGCAGCTCTGATTGATGTTGGAGACTGACTGTCAACGGTTTAGTGGATCGTTTAACTAATTGCTCAATAACATACCTGCCAGAAACCATTAGAACAAGTGCATCAAGATGCGCCTGGGGTCCAAAGAGCATTTCCATTTCCAATCCAAATTCCCAGACTCCAAGCTCAGACGCCGGACTATTAATCACACGAAATTGTGGCATAAAATACAATTTCATTAATTGTGGCCAAAACACACTCGCAGAAGGAAAACCACACCCGCATGCCACTCAAGAGAGTTTCCCACGAGTGAGTAGTTCCATACCAGTCACTTCACCTCCAGCTCCCATTTCGGATACAGTTGCTCTGTTTGCTCTCGAAGTCCCTGACCCTTGACTGGCGCTATATTTAGTATTGGGCACACACCCCCAGGTGGCTACCGATGAGGAGCAGGGCATTGGCCAGTGCGATCACGTAGCTTTTTTCCAGTAAATGGTGTCACAAGGTGATGGTAAAAAGAGTTGAGCGTCCTATCGCCTCGACTGAAATTCACGTGAAGACAGCTGCCGCAGAAGCAGCCAGAGGAATGGATGTGGATGCAGCCGCATTCCGTGCCCTCATATTGTAGTTCAGTGTCAACGTCAACCACGTAATCAACTTACAGGAACCCATTGCCAGGGCAAACAGTCAGCACTCTACACTGTGAACAAAACAGTGTTCACAACAGATTATTATGAAGAGCTATGTTTTACAAGTAAATAAATTTACTAATTGTAAGAATATATTATTATTTTATTTTTGTTGTTAAATTTTAAAAATTCGTCAAATTAAAAACCCAAGATAAAAATCATGATAATTGTATCGTTCATATGAAAGTAGAAAATTCGCCGATAATAATACCAAGAACAGTTTTGAATGTTATAAATAGATTACTGTAGACTTTATTCTAAACGGAGAATTGAAAACTAGCGGCACTATAAACGAAACTATCCTGAAAATATATATTTTGTAATAAAATTGGATGGTATGGTAAGAGCGCTTAATCCTTTTTAAAGAACTTTACATTTTGAATATTTATGAAACCATACATTTTTAATATTTTGAAAGCATTTCTTTGTTTAAACATGTCTTTCAAATCAACAAAATTTTTTTTTTTCACCTAGTAAATAAATAAAAATTTCCCCCAATAACTTAGCTAGTTGTTTCTGCCAGTGCACACACTCTAGCAACATCCCTTCCCCGGACAGCAAAAAAATTGCAACAATCCGCAGAGGCAACCCCCGATAGCTGAGGACCAAGTCCTCCGAGCTATCTTCCCTCAGCAAAAGGGCAGGGAGTCCTGGGCTCACTAATGTTTGGTTTCATTAGTCCTGAGCGACAAATCAAACAGTTTGTGGCAGTTTGTTTGCTGTATTTTTTCCGGCATCCATCCGTTGTTTACACTCATTAGTTGGTCCTGCCTGGCATTCGGTTTATTCCTAAATTCTAGATCCAGAGTCCTGAATATCGGAAAGCGTCGCACCCCTGTGACAACTAGCATACGTTTCAAGGGGGCGCACTGATTTCGGTCGGTTGTTGAGGGTGCCACTCGGATGTTGTTTCGTTTTCATTATTTAAAGCACATTAATAATCACATCTGACAACAGAGCAGCCGGAATAGGATTAGGGCAGGGGAGCGGGAAATCGGGGGGAGTGACAGGAGTCGCGTATCGGAAAACTGCAAACAAATATTTGCAAAGGACATGGCACTTAACGCTCTTGTAATTGTGACTATTTGGGTGGTTTCGCCCACTTGGGTGGCTGCGCTTTTTATGGCCTTCGAATTGGGTGCAAAAGATGGCAATCTCAACCGAAAGTGGGTGTTTCAGTCGATTGATTTGTGGGTAGTTACGTGGTATTTCATTGACATTGATTATCATAAATCGTGCTTTGGTGGTCCTCCGTAAACATTTCTATTAACAACAGCAGGGTCCCAAAACATGCATAATTATGATTGCTTCGCTCCTTTTAGCCGACGTGTTTTTGTCGTCGGGTCTTCAAACAAAAGCGACAACGATATACAGATACCTATATATATGGGGGGAAACAACAAAAGACACTCAGGCAGCGACCACACATGAGGCAACTTGGAACTTGGAGTAGCCTGAGATAGACAGCGAGACAATGGGGCACTTTTCGTGCGGCGGTCTCATATGTGAGCCGTGTATTTTGGTTATCGAATAATCAAGTTGTGCATCACGGACTCTCCCCAACCAGAACTAAAAAGTGGAAAAGGGGCAAGACAATTAATTGTAAGGTCGTTTGATGTGAACACTTTCACCCAAAACAAACAGATACGAGTGTCCTTTTTCCAGTCGCTTTGATGTCGGTCATTTGAGCCTGGGATCTGCTGCAAGTGCGGGGACAGAGCAATCATTAATCACAGCGATTTGGATTTGGATTTGTATAAATATTTAATTAACCGCAGAGGAGAGTGTAGGGAAAGTATCTGACAGGTCATAGGCGCCAGCGAATTGGGGGAAATTAATGGAGTTGTTTGGGAAAGTGAAAACTGATTTCCAGGATAAAACTCCTTTGTGATCAAAGCTCTGTCCGAGAGGTTTGGAGATTCCACGAATACCAATCAATTGGTCTGCTGCTTCGATTGCAAGCAACCCACGTCACTTGAGAAAGGGCAGCCAAAATAAAATTATTTTCATGCGTGTTGTCCGTTCCATCAACCAAGTGGCCTGAGTCTTCCCAGAAAACACGCATAACAAAGCGCTTCTCTGGCCGAAATCTCCCTGTCTTCCGAAGGGGAATCGAATCCTTCCCAACCGGCACTCTCTCAATTTGTATTGTCATTAGCGATTATGGGCCTCGAATCGGTTGGGGGATGGGCGTAATCCGATATGTTGACAGAACGCATAAACGAGGAACGAGCATCAGGACCAAAAACCAGACAGCACCGCTGACAAGCCTATAAAGCATTCGATCCTTGGCGCTACTTCAAAATGTTTACTCCTTTTGTGGGCCTGAGCTCAATAAAAACGTAATCAAACCCGCAATGCGAGGGGGTTGAGGGGGATGATGATGATGCGTCACAAAAAGAGCAAGGACTCGGGATCGGAATGGGTATCGGTCCAGGTTTTCCATCGAAAAACCATGGCGCAGGCGTAGCGAAAGTGAAATCGAGACGCAGCCACAATCGAATCGGCAGCTGGAACACCTTCGCATCATCATCATCATTCTCATCCTCATCCTTGTGATCAACGAACCCATATATACCCAAACCCTCACCTTCGAGATCATCGAGGCTGTTTCTGTTTTGTTTAGAGGCCCACAAAGAGCCAAAGTCAAAAGGGGCACGCGCTCGATTCTCGATTTTGAACCTAGACATGAGACATTGTGACTGATCGGGGTCGTATCCTCGATCCTCAGACGATCGGTGTGTTGTCTAGACAAGCCGCAGACACAAGTTTAATAGACTTATTGTAATTGAGTCACAAAAGCCACTCGATATTCATTTCCACGCGGTACACAACTCTTTTCGTCTTTTCCAGCTGTCATTTAGGGAAAGGTGTTACCCCTTTATAGAACAATCACGGTTGAGGAGCGCAATTCGATGTGTTAATGTTAAGGGAAATTTAATTAAAATTTGCAAATGTTTTGCCCATTTTCATTGTCATTCCCGTCATGTCACCACATGCCTTTGTCATGTTGACTTGCCCACCTTTTTGTGGGATTTGTTCACATGTCCCAAAAGGGAATAGGGCACAATGCGTATACTGTACTGTTTGCCTTTGCCCCTCATATTTCTATGGGACAAGTTAACAAGTTAATTTTCCATATTTTCTTTACTCCAACTTTACAGCGTAGTCATGTCCTGGTGTGTGTCCTTTGTGGTTGCCAAAGGGTTAAACTTGGGACTTGACCTTGAGTGCTAATGAGTGATTTAAAATTGGGTTATATTAAAGCAGTTTTCCTGTTTGAAAGCAACTTTAATCTTCATTGAAAATATTTATTAACTCCCCATCCTGAGGAGTCTGTCATCTCCCATCCAACCACCCCAAAAAGGGGGCGGGAAAGGCGATAATCCTTTTGTAGCCCATCGCATTGTTTGGCATTTTCACGCAAGAGCAAATCGTAAATGTCAATAGCAGCGCATCTGTGTAATGGGATAAGACCTCGGATTTTAACGCAGGGGGAGGCAGAAATCAGAACCATTTCGTTTTTACACATGCCAACCTGACAATAATACAATAATTCAAAGCTCAAAAAGGTCAGAGTTTCGAAGTTCCGCCCCCCAAAAAAGCAGTTCAAAGCCGAAAACATTTAAAGACAAATTAATGTGTATTTAAGCTGCCCCAATCAGCTTCAGGCCAAAGACTAATTGCCCCAAGGCGAAACGGAGAAAATCTCACGCCTTTGTTGATTAATTAATCAAAGTAAATAGTTGCAATGCTTGTCCGGCGAAGAGCGAGCCAAGAGCAAAGGTCATTAGTGTAATCTAAACGGCCTATTGATAAGCTTTTTCCACACCTAATTGCTACATTAATTTTCCGATGAGCCGGGAGGCCATACCAGTGGCGATGGCCACTACGAAACTGGGTTTCCAGGCAGCGCCTCCGCTCCCGGCGGGCGTGGGAAACAGTTCATCCCAGACGGCATATCGATCGGAATAGCCGGGCGAACCCACCTGGGTCACCACCCCGTTGTAGAGCATCTTCAGGTCCGTTGAGTTGCAGGGCGGCCAGATAGCAGTGGTGTTTAGGGGTATCCTGAAACGGGGGAAGTATACAAAAAGTTTCATTGTTTACCCTAAAAACCATATGCTTTTTTTAATTACTCTTCCAAAACTGTTTCCAAAGTTATAATTCAAGTTTATTCTTTAAGTAACTCACCCCGTTTTCGCAAATTGTGTACACCAGCTGGTTAAACGCTGCATCATAAAAATATCCGGATGACCTTCAGGCATTATGGTGCCATACCAAAGACCCGGCATTACATACTGCAGATCATCCGCATGACCCACTCCCAAGGGTTTTTGATCCTTGTCCAAAGGAGCTGACATACTTCGATCACCAAAGTAATCCGTGCGCATATAATAAACTGGAGTGTAGTGTCTAGCCAGGTGAACTAGGCGATGCACACCATGGCCTATGATACCATCAGAAAAGATCTGTCCAAAGTTTTGAATGTTTTCCGTATTAATTCCACTAATATTATCGCCCAGGTAAAAATCCTTGAGTCGTTGACTTATTATCGAATTTTTTTTATAAAGAAACAACTCCGGAGAGTATTCCACAAAGTTTGAACCAAGATCATGGAGTAAAGGCTCATTTTCCAGGTGAACTGCAAGATGTTAAGCATTAACTATAAGATATAATCAAAGAAAACTACCGTACCTCACCATTAACGGTGTAGTCCAGTTCGTTGGCCGTGTAACTGACCAGCAAAGGCACCTTGTTAAAGTTTCCCTCCTCGATAAGTTCCGTGGGATGCCTGGGTAAAAAGTATCCGTCGATCTCGTAGTTCCACTTCATGTTAACAAACTGATATGTTTCCCAAGCCTTACAGATTGCCACAATGCGTGGCCAGGTCTCATTACGAAGGCACTCCACCAGATCCGTGGGATCGTACATTGGACAACCCAGTTCACGAGCCAGTTTACGTGTCCAAAAAAGGTTATCGATATCAAAGTGATTGGTGGCCGAACCGCTCATGAGGATTGCCCGATGGAAGAGACCGGCGGAAAGGGGCGAGGCCAGGTGTAGACTGACTGCCATGGAACCAGCACTCATACCCAAAATTGTCACCATCTCAGGATCACCACCAAAGTGGGTTATGTGATCTCTAACCCATTCCAGAGCCATCACTTGATCTAGGTAGCCAAAGTTTCCCTTCGACTCGCTGCTGTTGGTGCTAAGAAAGCCGAGAGCTCCAAGACGATAGTTGAAGGCCACAAAAACAACATCGTGATCTAGCAAATACTGAGGACCTGCTTCGTAGATACTATGTCCACTGCCCAGGACATTGGCTCCTCCATGGATGTAAACGAGAACTGGTAGCTTTTCCTCAAAGTTCTTTGTGAAAACGTTTAGTTTGAGGCAATCCTCACTCATGAACAAGGTAATTCCTGGTTGTGGACAAACCAGGGAATCGGATGTGGCCTTGAGCACCTCGTCACCCCAGCTAGTTTCAGGAAGGGGATTGGAGAACCTAAGTTGCCCCACTGGAGGTTGGGCATATCGTATGCCTCTGAAGGCGTATACTGTCTTGCCCGTGAAGCTCTGCATTGTACCACCTTGTATTTTGCCCAAGGAGAGCTCTACAACAGGATCATCGCCAACGAAAGTAACACTACTGGTAAAACCTACTAAAAACACAAGAAGATTCCAGAAAATGGGAAGTAGACAAGCCATTCTGGGTTTTCTAAATCAATTAAAATAGTTTAATATTCAAAAATATTTATAATCTCTTTGGTTCTTACCAAACGGAAATTCTCTGTGGGAATCGTTAGGAATCTCGCGTAGTTCTCAGAGTTTTCGCAATAGTTTAATAGTCTTTCCCCGCTTTGGTGGTGCGCACCCGCATATTACGAGTGTTTCAGCGGAACTGCAGGTTTCGCACGGTTTCTATATCTTTGGGTGGGACTATCTCAAAAACCACTTAGAGATAACTTGATCGATTATTACTTGGTCAAGATTAGTCTTCATGTTGGTCGAAGCTTGTATCAAAATAAACACAAGATTAGGCCAACTATTCCGCGTTCGTTCAATCTGGTAATTCAAACTCATGACCTTGTACTTTAATTACTGAACTCCAATTCAATTGAAACTTATTGCTTCATTGAGAGATTTCGAGTTCTATTCTGGATTTGGGTTCGGCATAACAGTCGTTAGACACTTCACCCTGATTTGCACCACCGATTGGTCCGTGGATCGGATCCTACGCCCGCAGATTTTTTATAGTTTCGAGTTTAGTTTTTCTCATGCCAACGACTGAGATTTAAATTGATTTCCTTATTAATGCACATCCCTCTTGTAATATTCAATTAAAACTACCCACGATGAAACAGTTCCCTTGATTGACACAAGCCGCGTGGTAATTACTCGAGCTCTGGGAGAGCCCGAGTTTTCCTTTTCATCCAGATTGAAAACTGAATATGATGGCGGCGAAGGAAATCCCACAATGACCTTTTCGAAACGAATTCCCTTAATTGCGATGGCTTTTAATTGTGTCAGGAAGTAGATGATCTTCAAATCCAACCCACAATGAATATTAATATACGAGTATTCCCTCAAAGATCACAGTCGGGGGAAGAAAAAAACAATTTTCACACATCGCCGAGTAGCAAAACTCGAAAACGAAACAATTTGCTCTCCCCGAAACGAATTTGCGACAATCTGCTGCCGTTCCTGAGGAGCCGAACCCAGTATTCCGGACACTTGAGTGCTTATGTGCACACCGCAGCACCACGGGAGGATCAGCGGCGGAGGCCGGAGGAAACCACCCTGCCCATCCAAGTTCGATCTGGACGGAGCCACTCGAGTTGTTGCAAATATATGAGTGGCCTCTTGACAGACATCGTCGTCATCATCATCGTTCCCGGCGTCGTGGAAGCTCAAACTGTGCCACTTGAGGGCTCTTTGTGTACCCTTTGTGGCAGGCTGCTTGCAAGCTTCCTGTGGCTTGATGACGTCGCCGGGCAGCCCAGACATGCAAAAATTTCTCACGCATCGCCGGCAGATGTTGTTGTTGTGGGGTTAAGTGGGAGAATCTATCAAGTCTTAAGGTTCAAGGAATTTCTGCTCGGATCGATCTAGTTCCGTTGTCCAAGCAAATTAATAAATAGCCAAAAAATCATCTTTAAATAGATGTTAAAAGACTTATGTGCATATGACACTTACTTGAAATTGCGACTAACTCACCAGATTTTTAAAGAGATCATGTTAGTCTATGTTTAGGATTAGAGATTTTTCATATAATAAATCATATTTGGGCTGCCATGAATTTTTAAATGTTTTTCTCCTTAAAGCATATTTTTTAGGTGTTGCTATGATTAATAACGTCCTTTGAATAACTCATGATTGCGAAATTAAATTTACCTAAATTTATATTTATAGATAATAACCTTGAAGATTAACAATAAGAAACGATTTCCTTTTTTGTGTATACAGTCAAGCAATTAAAGTTTTAAGGAATTGAAAACTTTCGAATGTAAATAATATTCTACCTTTTCAAAAGTATTTCAAAAAAACGACACGTTCGCAATCGTGTGAATTTAAAACGGTGCCTATTTTAAATGCAAAATAAAAATGTAAAGTTCTGCAGAATTGGCGGTTCAATATGGATTCCATAAAATTACCGTAAGGCCAAATGTCTTCGTTACAAAATGTTCGCATTTACCTACCCAGCTACTTAGTTGAGGTCACGCCCTTGGAGGTCTCGAGTCGCACCCCCAAAGGGAAATTAAAAGATCGATTTCATTAATTCCACATTTGCGAAATTTTCCTGCAGCTGCTGCAGTGAAGCCCACTAGAAAACCCAGCCATGCAAATTCGCAGACATTTCAATAATAACTGGCTCGGCTATTAGATGACAACTGAATGGAAACAGTCGCAACTCTCAAGTGACCAACATGCAGGCCTCCTTGTGGGTTCCTTTCCTCTGGGAGAATGAAAGAAATGCCACGCCCCTCGCTGAGTCCGAGGGCAATGCCAACTCCACTCCGAATCCAAATCCCATTCACAATCCGCAGAACAAAGCCGAAGGAAACCCAAGGAAAGCAACAATTGCCGCACACGATAAACCACTTCAGTAATCAATCAAAGCGATAGGGAAACCCAGACCTCAACGTCTTGTAATGAATATTTAAAGATGGAAATTATCGCAATCCGACAAAGGGGCGAGTTCTCCGGCATTTTGCATAACTGATAGCGGAACAATAGACCAATATCGAAGAATGCTTTGCATACTCATAAGCATAAGCATACGAGCATAATGCGATAATTTGAGCACAAAAGTGCCGAGGCCAAGGGTTCGGTTCAGTTTGGCACTAACATCTTGCTGCCTCTAATCGCATGGCAGGAACATATTTCTGTAATCAATACGGGGGAAAGGAAAGTTCTGGGAGATCGCCGGGGACTCGATCAAGTGAGCAAATGTCCCGAATGTGAAACAAATAACAAAAAGCCCTCAAGGGCTCGCAGGATCCGAGTGGATCCGAGTATTACTTCTAGGGTTGCTCTGCTCTCCAGACCTTTGTGGTATTGTAATGAGAGTGACGTCTTATTTGCGCCAGACGAGGGTTAAGAAACGGGCTCAGAAAAAGGGGTATTTTTGCATCCAGCCTTTCCTCGAGTTTTATTCACACCATTGCTCAGCGATTGTTTGGTAAATAGGCTCTAATTTCTAATTGTTGAAGTGATCATATCATGGCGAAATTTAAAACATTACATTTCTTATTGATGTTTCTTCGGAATCTAAAATATAATAAAGGAAAAACTAAACATATGTATATTTTAAAGAGGGTAAAACCAAATACTACAGTTTTCCTGCCAAAATATTAAAATTTATTTAAGTCATTGGGTAATTTTAAAGAACTCTGCATAAACATGGAAAATACATATACTACACTATTGAAACTAGCTTTCTCCTTAATATTTATTTGACAATTATCATTAAATAAAAGCCCCTTACTCCAAAAAATTAACAATGTTTTTTATCACCCTAACATGCCAATAAACTGGAAACTTCGAAGCAAAGAACTCCCTCTACTTAAATTTTCGAGGTTTTACAATGGAAATTGATGTGCCCAAGGCCTAGGGCAAACCCTCAATTGGCTTTGGTGGCAGTGGATCTACCCCCAATCTAAATAAACAAACTCTAAAAGGGCTAAGTGAACCCTAAAATGAAAGTTTCAACGGACATGAGATCGTAATATTTGCCACTTAATTGAGATTAATTGAAGTTATGTGCCCGATATGAATAAACAACTTTGCAGCCATTTTGTATATGAGTGCGTTTTATGTGCACACAACACATCGTCCGAAAATATTATTAATAATTACAAGAGCAAGGCAATGGCACCCCAAAAAATAGTTATAGAGTCGAACCCTCGGGCAGACGAATATTTGATTAAATTAAATTGAGTGCGACGGAGTTTGTGGAGCAGCGGAAGCCAAACATCAGTTCGAATATGTGTATCTTTCAGATACTTTCTCGCTGGGCGATGCAAATCAAACGCTATTGAGCCAGCCAGATGATCTGCGCTTTACCCCCGAAAATAAAAGATCTCTGGCGATCGCGAGGTGAATGCACTCGCATTCTAATAACGCTCTTGTTGATGGTAATACCAGACCAGAGTTACGGATCTCCCCTGAAAGCCCCTTAATTGGTGGGTTGTGGATTGCTTTGGATGCACGGCGTGCGTGTTAATAGGCATCGTTTCGTTGTAAGTCACAACTAGCAATTTAGGCTAATTGACATTCAAATGCAGTTGAATAAACTTTTTGGGCAACTGCAATGGCTGCACTGCTAAATGATTGTAATAGCTCAGGTCGTTGGCTTCTCCAATAATTCTGTAAAATTCATTTAGGGATTTACGGCACCACAGGATCGTCCATCATCATCATCAACCCCATCGATAGATCGCGCCCATCATTTATAAATTGCCGCATCAAATAAAGGCAAACGCTTGAGTAAATCCACATAATTGCTGTGCGAATCCTTGATGTCCGTAAAATACTCCTGGCTGAAAGGCACGGCCTTCGCAATCAGTTGCGAATATAAAAAAAGGAGAGAGTTATACAGTCCGGATGTGTTTGCACTCGTGTAAACATGCGTTTGTCATTAGACACACCGGAAATATTGACAGCATTCGACACGCGGCGCACGACCAGCCGGAATTCTTGCAATAGAAACTTGCCACTTTATTTGCCATTTGATTTTTTAAAATTGTTAAAATTTTCAATTCAACTGTTTCACAATTGTTTTCCCAAGTTTCGCTTTTGCGCTTGAGTAAGCAACGTTAGATCTTCGAGGCTACCCTGACCGAAGGATCGGGTGGTTTTATATTTTTTTACGTTTTGAAGAGGGGTGTCCTTGTCCCTTTCCGTATCCCCGTACGTGTGTCCTTTGTCTGGGCATCTTTGTTTGGCCCGAAGTGTCGTCGCCATGTCGAATTATCGTGTTTTTTAACTGAAGTACCTGAAATTTCACAGTTTCGGCTTATGTTTTTTATATTCCTTAGAGAGCAGCAGAGTTTACTAATTAGATTTTATTGCGTAGCGCGAATCGCTTTGTCGCTGCTGGCAAGTGTGAAAAATCTTCTCTTTTTTACGATTTACAATTTTGCCAAGAGCCGTAGATCTTCTTTCTTGGCCGCAATTTATCGGGACTTTAATTGCACATTCGAAAAATATTCAGCCTTGATTCCAAGAATATGTTTTTCAGTAGAGCACGCGCTTCTAAACAATCAAAACAATTCTGGGGCTTGTGGAATTTTCAGTAAGGACTAGGAATGCGGGTATCTCTTGATGGATTGTGGGAGAATGCTTGTAAATGTGATGTAATTCAATGCCTTAATTTCCAAAAACACAAAACAAATGCAAATAATATGCACGAGAAAGAATTTGGGCAAAATTCGGAAGAGAATACCCGAAAAAATTAAACGTGGGAAAATATGAAAATATATTTTTTCGCTTGTAATCCTTCTTATAAGCCGGGGAATAGTGGACAATGAACCAGGGACAATGGAGCAGTGTGAAAATATTTATTCCCCAGATGTAAGCCCATTAACAGAACAGCAAGACCCACACCTGACCTCAACTCATTTGACCCGACCTGCGTTTGTTTGGACAGATTAGTGAGCCAAGCTACTTAGCCAGCAATCGGGAGATCACTTGTCCAGGCGATTGGGTATTGTATTTAGTCCCGAATTTCGGTGAGTGTTTCGAGCTGAGCCTTAACATTTCAATTTCCCATTTTCCGGACCCACTGGCCGCTGTCCGCTATCGAGGGCCTGCGATCTCCCCTGTTTTTAGGGCCCCATGCGGAGTGTGAAAGGTATTATCGCTTTGACTCGATCTATAGTTGTTGTCGTTTATGTTTTCAGTTTCATTTATCAGTTTGTGGAAATGCCCGGCGAACAATGAGAAATTATGAGACTTGCTTTAAATCATTTACCATTTAACATTGCCATGATCCGATCCTGGGACTGGTACACAGGACTCGCATAGGGTTGTTCTAAGTTCCTCATTGGCCATCTTATCGCATCGTTGGGATCTGGCATTAGGATTTTCTCGTCGTTAGTTGCCAATTGAATGATTTCCTATATGCGGTTTTAATTGCGGCAGTACCAAGTTGACTTTTTCTATCCTCCAACTTTCCAAAGGGAAGTTCCACTTAATTAGCTTCGAATTGTTGTACGACTGCGAGACCGAGATGTCCGATGGTTGATAAGCTTCCGGACTGAAGGAAAGCGGAAAACTTTCTCTGCTCCCGGCGAGAGAGGGGTTGTGTTGAAATAAAACTGCGTAATGATCTGCCAGATCGATGACTACCAGTCTTTATGATGGGTATTCGAAAGTATCCCCTAAAACATAGCTTATATACATAAAATGTATATTCATAATATCTTGGTTGGAGGGTTTCTAGAAAAATTATTTAAGTTTTCGAAAGTAGTAGTAAAATGTAGATATCGAAATAAAAAAATGTTTGGGAAGATACAGTATATAGAGGTCTTCAAATGTTGATCCTAAAATGTAAACTTATCTTTAATAATATTGTCATAAAAATTAGAAAATAAAACGACTGTGTTCTGAATTTCACTCAGTCAACAAATCTTTTGAGCACTCACATATTGTGACTAACCAGCCATGTGTTTGGCAATCGTGATAATCCATGCCCAAATCCCTTCAGACCAGAAGATCCAAGATTCTAACTGCCAGGGGCGTAACTTCCCACGACACCGCAGACGGACAGGGTAGATGCCGAATTTACGATGACATTTATGCGTAATTTTTGCTTCAATTTTATGGCCGCAATTGGACTGGGAAGAGAAAAGAGTTTGCCACCGGCCCCCGCGGAGAAAGTGTCAAATAAATTTGTTGGAAAGTGATCTCTCGTAATTGAAGCGGAACAGTTAATTCCGGGCATCATTAAAGGGCCACACCCACCTTGATCCAAGGGAAATCTGGAACCAGGTAGGATTCAATATTCATCCGCCTCATAATATGCAACGTCATGACTTTCTTCCGTGTCAACGCCCCTCGATCCTCAGTCGGCGCACCCTTTCCCATTGTCCATCGTAATCCTTTGAGTTCCTATCGCGTGCTACGATCCTGATCTTTGGGCGACTCCTTGGCAGAAAGGCGCCGCGGGTTGCTCGCTCAGTTCGTGTCATAATTGCATGGCTTTCGGGTCGTCGTGGAAGTGTGAAAATTATGGAGTTTCCTCCTCACCCTTTCGGCATTTTAATGATTATGTTTGTTTCCTTTATCTCTGACTTGAGATCGCCGAGGGGCCCAAGGAATTTGTTTGCCAACTTTGCTTCATTCATATGCGTGAGTTATGGCATTCGATTTTGGGTTTCTAGGGGTTGGTTTTCCTCTAAGGGATTTCATCTTTTAGATTTCCGTTTTTTGCGTGCTAAATTGTGTTTTACGATCACCGTTTTCCCTGATCTCATCTCGGAGATATCGCAGGGAGCTCGACATGTCGGTTTCTTTTTTTTGCAATCGCTTAATTTTTTATCGCTTTCGAGATCGTGAGAAGTAGTTCCGTTAGTAATACTTTGCCAAGTAGGAAGTCTATAAGCATATAATAAATGTTTCCATTCTATACACCAAAAATGTTCAACTTAAAATTATTATAGTACAGGACGAATTTCCAATATTTGAAATTAGTACCAAAATGAATAACAATAGTTTAAATTTCTTTAAGAATGTCAAATTTAGGAATTTATTTTATTGAAATCACCATCTTATCTTATAATGAAATGTATCTTAAGATCTAACAGCATGCGTAGATATTATATCAGAAAACTGTAGACCTATTTAAAAAAAAAATTTTAAAGGAATGTTCAATAAAAGACTGTTTAAAGCTTCTATGTTTGTTTCGAATTTGTATTAAAGTCTTTGATTGGGGTTTTGTCAATGCTTTTTCATATCCAACTCCATTTTGTTTCGAGCTCATGTTTGCCCTCCAACCATTTCACTTTGGTCCCCATTCCGACGTTCCCCATTCCAGTACGAGAGTAAATAGGCCCGACCACTGCCATCTGCCGGCGATGGTCGCCAGGTGTACCCATCAGAACTCATGCCATCCAGCAGATCCCCATCCCCATCCCCATCATCATCCCCTTCCACCGATGTTGTAAACTTTTTTCAGAACTTAATTAGCTTTGACTGGGGTTGGGGGTCTTGTTCTTTGCCATCGAGTGCCCCGAACCCCTGGTTTTATATCGTACAATTACCCAGTGGAGCGCGTGCTGCAACCGCAGGTGCTAGAGCAGCACAGCACTCGGTTCTCTGCCCATTTGGCAGTCGCCAGTTTCCAGCTCCCAGTTTCCAGTTTCCAGTTCCCAGTTCACAGTTCACAGTTCCCTATTCCATTCTCCATCTCCAGCTGCCGGTACTACCAATCAAACCTGCTCGGTGGCTCTCCTCGTTTCCAAACTCGAGTGCCTCGGATAAGGCGGATAAAACACATACAAAGGCAACCGAAACTGGAAGTCGGCGAACCAATGGGCAGGCCGCATTTATCTCGAGCAACCCTCGTGCGATTCGACCGCTGGCAACTTAACAGTGCTGCGCAGAGCGGGCCCAGTTAGTCAGCCTTGCGCAGTCGATGCGAACGGACGCGTCGCTCCAGAGAAAAAAGAATAGTAGAGAAAAAAAAAGATAGTTAGGAAAACCCATAGAAAGGGAAAACGTGTACTAAAAGACACCGCGTGTGACAATCCAAAAAAGAAAACATTTAAAAACAAATCAAATATGGTCTTGAACGGCATGCCCATCAATATGCCTGTGGCCATACCAGTTCCCATGCCCGTGCCCAGTCCACCGGCCACCAAATCCCGCCTGGCCCTTGACTGGGACATCAACGACTCCAAGATGCCGTCGGTGGGGGAGTTCGACGACTTCAACGACTGGGCCAACGGACACTGCCGGCTCATCTATTCCATCCAGAGCGATGAGGCCAGGAAACATGCCAGCGGTTGGGCCATGCGCAACACCAACAATCACAATGTGAACATCCTGAAGAAGAGCTGCCTGGGAGTGCTCCTCTGCAGTGCCAAGTGCAAGTTGCCCAATGGAGCCAGTGTTCACCTGAGACCCGCCATTTGCGACAAGGCCAGAAGGAAGCAGCAGGGGAAACAGTGTCCCAATAGGTGGGTTGGCAACATAAAAATTGATCAATAGGATATTTTAAACTAACTCTGTGCTTTATTTATTTAACAGAAATTGCAATGGACGCTTGGAGATCCAAGCCTGCCGCGGCCACTGCGGCTATCCAGTCACACACTTCTGGCGAAGGGATGGAAATGGCATCTATTTCCAGGCCAAGGGAACCCATGATCACCCCAGACCCGAGGCAAAAGGATCAACGGAGGCCAGACGTCTCTTGGCCGGAGGAAGACGTGTGCGCAGCCTGGCCGTGATGTTGGCCAGGGAATCGGCTCTTAGCGATAAGTTGAGCAGCCTGAGACCCACAAAACGACAGGCCAAGATGCAGCCAATGCAGGAAAGCAAGCGCAGGAGAATGGGTGACCCAGAGGTGACCCAAACCAACCAGGAGTTGATGGGATCAACCGGCTATCTGCCCACATCGACGCCCACACACAGCACTAGCTATAATCAAACTCAGGGATCATATGCCTCGACGGGATCGGCACAAGGATCTGTGGCCAGTCAGTGGAACGGAGAGATCTACTACGAACCGGAGGAAACGTCCTATGCCAATGGAATGTACGCCTACGATATGCTCCACTCGCCCCTTTCCGCGCACAGCTCCACGGGCAGCTATTACCAGGAGAACCTCCCGCAGCAAGTGCCACATCCTCATCCGCAGCAGCAGCAACTATCCCCGCAGCAACATGTGCCAGCTAGCTACGATCAGACGATCCCCTCGAGCTTCCAGTGCGGAATGCCCCTGTACGAGAGCTGCGATGACACCTCCAGTTTGACCAGCAGTTCGGGCTACAGCTCCGAGGATTACAGCTACTTCAATGGATATCTGCCCAACTCCCTGGACGTGAGCAATGTGAGCCAGAGTCAAAATCCCAGCCAGGAGGCAGGTTTGTACACCACCAGCTCGGAGATCTTCAGTGTATTTGAATCGACACTGAACGGAGGAGGAGGAGGTGCCAGCGCAATGGATCTTCTCTATGAGGGAGCCACAGCCTACAGCCACAATCATCAGCCACAGGAACAGGCCAGCTTCCTGCCCCTCGCCAGCTACCAACAGGAGCCGCAGGATCAGCTCCAGTCCGCCGATTACTTCTACAGCAACTCGGGAGTGGACAACGGATGGAACATCCAAATGGACCCGACATATCCAGCCACCAGCACGGATCCCGTCTACTGCTAGGTGGTTTGGGGATAATAGGGGGTGTTGCCCCCGAAGGATCTCTCATCGCAACTACTAT
Source organism: Drosophila suzukii (assembly GCF_043229965.1). Taxonomy (NCBI): domain Eukaryota; kingdom Metazoa; phylum Arthropoda; class Insecta; order Diptera; family Drosophilidae; genus Drosophila; species Drosophila suzukii. The sequence goes on along the minus strand of NC_092080.1, from coordinate 18,691,121 downwards.
TACTGAGCCACTCAAGCGTTGTTCTAGTCCCTAGTTGATTTCCACTCATGTTCCCATTGCTTGTTGGTCCTATTATTATGTATGAAATATTGTATTGAACGTTTCTAGTTTGTACTCTTGTACTTGTTTCCCAGCTATTCCAAAGTTTTAGAGCATGTAAGAATAATAATAATAACTTTAATCTGTAAGCACATAGAGCGTTAAGTCACATTTCCCACCTATTTATGAATTTTTGTGTAGTAATAAACATTTTTCAACAAAAACTAAATCAAAGTAGCCTTTTTCGACTTGTGTCACACATGGAGAAGGGAGTCTGGAACAATAGTCAGTATACTTTCTGTAACGACACGAGTAACATCTAAAGTACTTCTAAAACAAGAAACAGTAAAATTTGCTGGTCAACCAAAGATTTTTAAAATGAGCCGTAGAGGAGGCAGAAACAATATACCTTTTTTTGTGAGTAATAAATGTGAGTTTTTTTTGAGCCCATTAAAACGCCTAAATTTTTTGAATAGCATCGGCAAGCAGCCGCTTTGATCAACAGTCGAGCCATGCAAAACTTTTTAAGTCGGCAGCGTTTTCAAATTGTTCCTCCGGGAGGATATCGCAGATCAAGGATAAATGGGTCCAGGCGATATGCGTCTGCTAGTCAACGCGGTCGGAATTCTACTAGTCGAAACAGGGGGAATTCGCGTAGAAGGAATGGTCGTCGTCGACGGGCCCGTAGATCCCAGGCGGAGTTGCCGGAAAGAAACATTACAATCAACATTGATCCTATGAATCTGCTCTCGGCTTTCGATGCAGTTATTTCATGGTGCCGTGAGCCAACTTCGGTGTCGCTACAGGTCGAAACAACAGAAGAGAACTGTGAGATCCATGTAGTTTTCAAAGGGAAATAAGTGTGTTAATAAACCTCTTACAGTGAATTTTATTTTTACCCCAGATGGGGTAGCTCAGAACGAAGATGACGAAGAACAGAACTCCAATGATGGTACTGATGATCAGGACACTGAAGATGCCAATGAACAAAATCCACGTCAGCAAGATCAGGACATCGGTGAAAGTGCCGATGATCAGGAGACTGATGAAGGTGCTAATGATCAAAATCCAGGACAGGAAGTTCGGGGCTCCAATGAAAATACTAATGATCAAAATCCACGTCGGGAATTAGGGCGCTCCAATGAAAATACTAATGATCGAAATTCACGTCAGGAAGGTCTGGGCTCCGATGAAAATGCCAATAATCAAGAAGACCACTAAGAAGATGAATATACCAATGATGAACATCGGGAAAGTACCTAAGAGTACAATTACCATTTATTAAATCAATATAGATCTGTTAAATTTGCAACGAAAGCACATGTATCGATTGTACATTGTAAACTTTTGTAACAATGTTGTCTCCCCAAGCATTACCCAAATTAACTCTCTGAAAGGAAGCTTTAACTAATACAATTTTTAAAATTGTTATAATTTAATTTTGTACGTTTTTATTTATTTTGCAAATGGTTTTTCTTTTGGGTACTTAGCTTTAGTATTCGTTAAGTTTTCTCTTATAAATTTTTATGAACCTCAAATAAAGGATTGTCAATTATATTTTTTCCTACCAAAGGGTGTATAAAATTAAATTTCATATTCAGTCGATTTAAGGGCTTACCTCCTGTCAGAGGCCACTCAAACATTTGGATATTGTTTCTGAATTTTTTTTAAACCGATTATAAATAATTAAAAATATAAAAAAGGTCGCTTCAGGGAAGGGGTTGCGTTTGGAATCGTTCAAGAAGTACTCGACCCTAATGGGGGTTTGAGATCGACCATAAACAAAACGCCCATTAGTTGTCATGTCGGATGGGAAGTGTGCCGCTGACGCGTGCGACCTTCAAGGATATTCGCACACTCGCAGAGCAGAAACAAAAATGAGGAATGACTTTGTTTCAAACGATATTTGCATACATAATTCGAGTCGAACCCCCTTGCCTAAATGAAAACATTTAAAATGTTTTGATTTCATTTATGTTAATTTCCAGCCATAAATCACAACAGAGCGTGTGCTTCCTGTCGAGCCAGCCTTCCTTCGTCCTGCAGCAGTATTTGTCCTTGCTGTTTGATTAGCCCTTAACCCGAACCCTCGCATGCAAATGAGAACTCTTTGGAGTCGCTGACTCTGATGCTCATTTTTTGTTATCCTTGGGTGCCGAGGGGAGGAAGCCGAGATCACAAAGGTATTATGCAAATTTGCTGATGCTGATCCCATTGTTGCCGGTGTAATTCAATATTCGCGTGAATAAATGTGCGAATCCTTTGCCCAAGTCCTCATAGGCTGAGGTTTCGCAAATTCACATTTGCAATTCCAGAAACTAATTTCAAATGCAGATACGATTCGGTGCCAATTTGTTAATGCAGATTTTCGCACACTAATGAAGGCATTAGAGGTCTCAATTTGGGGTTAGATACCATACATATATTGCAATATCCCTTCGGAAATCTGTATAAAATATTCTATGATCTTGTGTTTAAGGAAATATATTGAAATGTCTTATAATTTTACATAACTCATTAAAATTTTACTTACCTGTGAGTTATCACAGTTCTTTATATAAAGCAAACTACTATGTTCGTAAAAAAAATAAATAATTTCTATACCTTAAATAATTTATTTAAAATATAAGATGTTTGTCCGAACTGTCCTGTCCTTTTATATTATATTGTATTAATGCTTTCCATGATTATTCTCCACATTTGATAAGCCCGCTGATTGGAAGGTCAGGACAGTCATTCAGTCACTCAGCCGTCTACCAGCATTTGACTGACAGACTTTTGCAGTTGACATTAACCGACGAACTCGAGTGTGACTTTTTTGACTCTTCACACATCAGAGGCGGATCAACCTAGAAATCAAAACCGGCAGCTGCAGCTTCGGGGAAAAACGATTAACTATTTATTTTATAATACATGCCACATAAAACGGCTGCGTCAAAGGCCACAAAGGCGTGTTGCCACAATAAAGCGCACGGCAATGTGGCGAAATCTCATCCGAACCTATTTAGGAGTGGCCACTTGAAAGGACAATGGTATCAGAGCAAATGAGGCGCGTTTAATGCGTCCTCAATGAGTTCTGGATACGAGGAAGCGACCTGAAAAATTCGATTGACAAGCGTGTCCCACGGCCTGTTAATGGTCTAACCTCAAGCGGGGTGGGTCAGCGTGACAAATTCCCGAAAACAATGTCAGTGGAAGAGTCCTAGAATTCGGCACTAGTATATTGAAAAAATGTAAAGTAAGTTCTTTTTTTGTTTTTTAAACCAACACAGCTCCTCGGTTACCGGGAATATTAAAGATGATCTTAATATCCTTAGTATCCTAGTTCAGCCACAGAAAAAGTTTTTAATCGTATTTAACTTACCAAACTGGATAGTACACTCTGTACTCCCCAAAAGCATTACCCTTTGTAAATATTTATGATTAATTTTTTAACTTTGAGATAATAACAGACATCGTTTAGATGTTTAGTAAATTAATTGTTTTGCTGGTTATTTCAACACAATCAGATATAACAGATCATGTTCTCCTCGATAAAGTTTGAATTCCCAATTTATTTTTAAGATTTTACAGTCAGAGTTTAAGCCATAACCGCGGATCAGCGGAAACCAAACTTCAACCCATTGAATAGTACTTAACGATTCCGGTCACCGGGGGATTACTCATAGTCGATAACTAGGCATAGAACCGTAGCATTAGGATAAGTTGTGAAATCTTAATTTCCATCTGTACGCGTAGTGTTAAAGCGTTTTCTCATTGTTTTTCCCGGCAAATAAATTATGAATCATGTTGATTTGTGAAAGTAAATAAAATTTCAAAAATAACAATTTCAAACGGATTTTCAAGGGAGGTTCTGTAAACCAGATGTAGAGGTCGCCCTGTGTAAGACAGTTGTGTAAAATGTATGTAAGATACTGTAGATAACAAATGTTTGAAGTTGTTCCCAGCGGTTTTAAGAGGCGCCCCCTACCCATCCCGCACTGAACCACTGCAATTCACCATAGTCCGTTTACTTATGTTTAGGGTCATAACCATTATTAGCGCCACTTAGTTTTGAAGAGCCCTTTTTGGGCGACACCTAGTGAGTGTGTTTTAATTTATACAACCCTGACATGGATTGTTATAATATTGGTATTTTTCAGGCCGGGTGGTATTTTGAAAAGGCTTGGGCGCGGTCACACTGCCAATGTGCAACAAGTCGAATTGCCGCATCGTTTTTTATAGCGAATCGCGACCACATAACTAACGGTGCAAGATCAAAGTTTGATTCGTATAATCGTTAAATAGATAGCTAGTAAGCGAAAAGTGAAAACCCCATAGAATCGAACTGAGAGTGTGCAATGTCGGCAACGAGATTTCTGAGTGCCGTTGGCCAAATTTCACGACAGCAATTGCTGCACAATAAGTGCACGAGAGGTGGGTAAATTGATATCTTTTCCACGGAAAGGGAAAGTAAAGATTGCAATAGTAATACCAGAGTGGAATTTGGCCTCTTGGAAGTGGTACCGCTCTAGCGGTATCTCTCCCTCTCTCCAAAATTTCTTTGGTGAGCCTCCCCCGATGCCGCATAACTGGACTTTGCACTTTGTACTCTCTCTTGACGTATAGCCCCTGTCTCTCGCTTTCTGTTTTTTGTTTTCTGATTTCGAGGGCCCTGAGATAATGTCCACTAATCACGACAACCGATCTTTTAACCCCACGCAGCCCTGCCCATTTCGGCCCACCTCCTCCAGAGCCGCCGCCTGATGTCCACGAATCCGGCCCCGGTGGCCAGTGCCAACAAGCACCTCCACACCAAGGTGGTCAACGGTGTACTGGTGATCAAGATAGACTCCCCCAATGCCAAGGTCAATTCCCTGGGCTCCGAGGTGAGCGATGAGTTCGAGCGCGTCATCAGGGACCTGGAGACAAATCCTGCCGTCAGCTCCGCCGTCCTGATCTCTGGTAAACCGGGATGCTTTGTGGCCGGAGCTGATATCGGGATGCTGGAGGCCTGCCAAACGGCGGAGGAGGCCACCCTGATCTCCCACGGCGCCCAGCTGATGTTCGACCGAATGGAGCGCAGCAAGAAGCCCATTGTGGCCGCCATCAGTGGCGTCTGTCTGGGCGGAGGACTGGAACTTGCCCTTGCCTGCCACTACCGCATAGCCACCAAGGACAGCAAGACCAAGCTGGGTCTGCCGGAGGTCATGCTGGGTCTCCTGCCCGGCGGTGGCGGCACTGTGCGCCTGCCCAAGCTCACGTCCGTGCCCACGGCTCTGGATCTTGAGCTGACCGGCAAACAGGTGCGCGCCGATCGCGCCAAGCGACTGGGCATCGTGGATCTGCTGGTGGAACCCCTGGGTCCTGGACTCCAGCCTGCTGAGCAGAACACCATCGAGTACCTGGAGAAGACCGCCGTGCAGGTGGCCAACGACCTAGCCAGCGGCAAACTTCGCGTAAGACATTTTAGTTTACAACCATTAAATATTTACACATTGCATCAAATTGCTGACTTACTTATTCTTGTTTGTCCCGAACTCGATAGACACTCACTGCTTATATATTTAAGCGTTTTATATACATTTGTTTAAGGTTAACAAACCCAGCATTTGGAGTGTTTAAATATCTTATTATTATTGAAGAATTTAATTTGACTTTTTCGTTAAAAAACCGTATTTGCTTATGTTTCGCACAGGTAAATCGTGAAAAAGGAGGTCTGGTCAACAAGATCCAGTCCTTCGTCATGGACACCGACTTTGTGAAGAACAAGATCTTCGACACTGCCAGGAAGCAAGTGCTGAAGGCCTCAAATGGTCTCTATCCCGCTCCCCTGAAGGTTCGATATAAGGCGACTCTTCCCTAAATACTTACCTTACCCTTGTGTTCAAACAGATCCTCGATGTGATCCGTGCTGGCGTGGATAAGGGAACCGATGCAGGTTACGAGGCGGAACGCAAGGGCTTCGGCGAGCTGTCGGCCACCCCGGAGTCCAAGGGTCTGATTGCCCTCTTCCGTGGCCAAACGGAGTGCAAGAAGAACCGATTCGGCAAGCCAGAGCGTCCAGTTAAGACTGTGGGTGTTCTTGGAGCTGGTCTGATGGGCGCCGGCATTGTTCAGGTCTCCGTCGACAAGGGCTACCAGGTGGTGATGAAGGATGCCACTGATGCGGGTCTGGCTCGTGGTATTGGCCAGGTGCAGAAGGGACTGGAAACAGCTGTGAAGCGGAAGCGCATCTCTGGACTGGAACGCGATCAGACTCTTGCCAACCTGCGTCCCACTCTTGATTACAATGACTTCAAGAACGCCGACATCATCATCGAAGCGGTGTTCGAGGACATTAAGGTCAAGCACCGCGTTATTAAGGAGTTGGAGGCAGTTGTTCCCGAGCACTGCGTCATTGCCACCAACACCAGCGCCATCCCCATCACCAAGATCGCTGCGGGTAGCTCGCGTCCCGAGAAGGTGGTCGGCATGCACTACTTCTCACCCGTGGACAAGATGCAGCTCCTCGAGATCATCACCCACCCAGGCACCTCCAAGGACACCATCGCTCAGGCTGTGGCCGTCGGTCTTAAGCAAGGCAAGGTCGTCATCACAGTTGGTGATGGACCCGGCTTCTATACCACCCGCATTCTCTCCACCATGCTGTCGGAGGCCATAAGGTTGGTGCCGGCTTCAGAAAAGATTAAAGCCATACTAATAATTCCATTTAATTTTTAGACTGCTGCAGGAAGGCGTGGACCCCAAGGATCTGGACCAATACACGAAGAAGTTCGGTTTCCCTGTGGGCGCTGCAACCCTTGCCGATGAGGTTGGCATCGATGTTGGTTCCCACATTGCCGTGGACTTGGCGAAATCGTTCGGTGAACGCTTCAGCGGTGGAAATTTGGAAGTGATGAACGATCTGGTGCTGGCCGGTTTTCTCGGACGCAAATCCGGAAAGGGCATCTTCCTGTACGATGGCCAGAAGCGAGGCACTCGTCCAGTGAACAACGATGCCGTGGAGATCGTCAAGCAGAAGTACGCTCTGGTATCAAAGGGAGCCAATACGCCCGAGGATTTGACGCTGCGAATGGTGTCGCGTTTCATTAACGAAGCTGTGCTGTGCTTGGAGGAGAAGATTTTGGACAGTCCCCTGGAGGGCGATGTCGGCGCTGTATTCGGCCTGGGCTTCCCGCCATTCTCCGGTGGACCCTTCCGCTGGGTTGACCAGTACGGAGCAGGCAAGCTGGTCAGCAAGATGCAGTCCTTTGCCGAGTTGTACGGAGCTCCCTTCAAGCCCGCTCAGACTCTGCTGGACATGGCCAAGGACCCGGCGAAGAAGTTCTACCCCAAGACTGGCTCCTCGAAGTTGTAGATCCGATCCAATCCGATCCTAATCTCCGATAAAGCCGCAAACGAAATTTAGCTTTTAGTGCGAAGACAGGGACAACCTGTGTCCTTGTGCATTTCTCTCAGAAAGGATGCCTTTTGTAGAGCACCCGCTCCGTAGAAAGTGGGGCAAGGCCCTGCCAAAACACCCTCTGTTGAAGTTGTCGAGATTTAAATTAAAGTTTACCATGTAATTTTCCATACTCTCACTTGTTTATTATTTTACACAGCAATTTGATTTCCTTCCTTCTCTTTGTTTGACTTAACTGGGAACAGCTTTGTACATCGATTCTATAGTTTAAGCTTTAGCAGCAGCATATATACAGTTTCTTAAACCTAGTTCTTTTGCTCTATACGAAGCTGTCAGGAATACCCCAAAACAGTACGTGTCATTTTTGTAGTTTCGGGATAGTTAGACTACTTCTTATAGAGCTTAATGGCTTATCAGGAGACCTTATAATTCCAAGTTCGTTAAAATGTGTTCGATTTCGATATGAACAGTGCCGTTATTTGTAGAAAAACTTTTCAAATGAAACCCTCTAAAGTTTATCAACGTTTTTATAAAAACTATAATAGCGGACGACTTGTTCTTATCGATAAGGAACCCAAATCGTGAATGTAAAACCATTTAGGGACATTTACTTACTCATCTGATTGAGCGTACACAACACATGAACAGTGAGCAGACTGGAGTTAGCCTGGATACCGATTAGTAACCTCTCCAACTGCAGTTTCACCTTAGACTTCTAACTAAACTTATCATATTTCTAGTTAAGGATTAGTGACTTTCCGCTCCTCCTCCCATGCCTTCATTGTTTTCGCCAATCGCGTCCAGAGCTGCGCCTCTGATGCTTCACGGATCCCCCGTTGCTACTACTTCCTCCACTGCCATTGACCACGCCTGATACAGCTCCTCCGTTGCAGTGCTCCTGGGCGGGATAGCGGGTTACGACGTCGTCAATCAGCTCCAGGATGCCAATCTTGAACTTGCGACGCTGCTGGGGAGTCAGAGCCGCAAGATCTGGCAGGATGCTGCGGAAGAACTCCATGTCCGCCAGTTCCGAGGAGCTCAGACCGCCGTAGAAACTTCCTGCATTCGTCATCGTGCTGGTGGCCTCGCATTCCGTTTTGATTCTCTTGGTGCTGCCGGGTTCAAAGGAAGAATGATGCTCCATCGCCAAGGACAAAGGATGTGGATGCGAGTGCGGGTGGTAGTGCAGGGGCGGTGGTGTGCCATGTCCACCATCATTGTACATGAGTTGCGAACCGCTCTCGGCCAGCTGCACATCCGGAATGAAGTTCTTCATGCTGTCCGCACTGGCCGTATCGCTCCTGGCAGGCGAGTCACCTCCGCCCCTTTGGTGGGCGGAACCGTGAGTGGGCGTGGACGGAGGACGCTTCAGACCCAGCGAGTTGGTCACCGCCGGATCGAAGGCATCGATAGTTTCCTCATCGTCCTTCTCGGATATGGAGTACTTAAGCTCCGGGACCTCATCGCCGATATTGCTGATGCTATTGTTATTGTTAATGTTGGTGCTGGCGCAGTATTTGTGCTCCTCGTGCGCATGGATGGCTGGGTGGAGGAGATATGGCTGGTGGTGCTGCAGGTGCTGCTGGGACATCTGGTACAAGGTGGCCAGACTGTTGTTGCCTTCCAAGGAATTTCGACTGGACTTGAGGAAGGGCAGCAGGAAGGCCATGTGCTCGGTCAGGTAATACGGCTTATGCTGCGGTTCCGATCCGGATTGCTGCTTTATGTAGCGGGACAGGCAGGCGCGCAGGTTCCGCCATCGCTCCTTGCAGTGTATTACTAAAAGGGAGATAGAGTATCTTTAATAATAGCGGCTTATGTTTTTGTTACACCGATTTTAGCTTACCACTTTCACGCGTCTCCTTCGAAATAAGGACCCACGCCTTCTCTTGGTTGTCCCTGAAAAAAGAGTTAAACATAATTTTAAATATTTATGATAGATGATTTGATATTAGTATATGGTAAAAAGAATCTTTTAATCTATCAAAAATCTTGAATGTCTATTTTTGTAACTGATTAGTTCCGCAATCACTACATCTACTTGTATACTTCGACCCCGTTGTCTAATAATGATGACTATGATTTTTTGTTCTGTAGCCAAGAAGATACATCCCATATGGGATGACCATATTCTGACATATGAGCTGAAGAATTCGTGGTTTCATTTGTGTTTTTATATGAAAAGAAAGCAAGGTCCTTTGATTATTTTTAAAAGCTTTAGTTGACCCTGTGATTGTTAGAGAATACCATACAATCAGCAGATTCTCCAGAACACGATTGACAATTCAAGTTTTAACAAAGATATCGCGGTTTAGTTTTGGAGTACAGTATAGTACTGTACAGTGGGTAGTAAGTTTGAATAGATTCATGCAGGAGTCTAGTAACAATAGAGGAGAGGAGACTGTAACTTAGTTCGTGTGACTTTCAGAAATTGCTTATTTGATTTTCATTGAACACTATAATTCTTCGCCATAATATTGTTTTTATGGAGAAACCAGACAAGAACAGATATTCTTTAAATGAGTAATTAATGAGTATTTCTAGAGTTCATCTCGTGTATCCAAAGAAGTAATGTGTATTCCTTTATTATAAATAGTATGGTGTTTAACAAATTAAATATCGTAGGGCAATATTTCAGATGTTAAATACCACAATCAGGGGGATTTCCCACTCACCTGTTGCGGTATTCCGGCACCTTCTTGTCGTATAGACATTTGTGGGTGCGCACCAGGTTGACAAAACGAATGTTGAAGTCCTCGTCCGCCTGCATCACTCGATTCGTGGATGCGATGGTGGCTCCTGCGGTTCCGGATCCCGATCCTGTGGGGCTGTGGTGGTTGTAGGTGGTGGTGCTGCCGCTGTCGTTGTGGGGATTATTGGTGCTGTTCGTATTGCTACTGCTGCGCGTTGAGGTTGTCATATTCGAAGGTGGTTTCGTCCCTCACACAGCCTGTAAAAATAGATTTTAATAACTTTTAATTAGAAAGTAGAAAATTATGATAAAGCTAACCCATTAGAACCGAGACTTGCAAAGGAGTAATGTACATTGTATCTGCTGGCACATCTAGACTTTAAGAATTAGAAACTTGACGTTTCGTTAGCCACTCCAATATTTGATTTTTAGACTTTCCTATCCATATTCCTATTTATCTACGAGCAGGCAAACAAAGAGCCTTCTCTTCGACTCTTTTTTTAGCTTTTTCGCTTTTATTTTTCTGGGGTTTTGCGTTCGGTTTCTTTTCGCTTTGTCGTGTTGTTTGTTTGTGTTGGTTTCAGTTCTGTTCTGTTCTGTTTGCTGTCTCAGCAAACGACGAATAGAGCTTTTCGCTCATATATATTTCGTGAAACTTAATAAAACATTGCGGACGACTTTGTTGTTGTAGTTGTCGCTGTAGTTGCCATTATTTTCAGTACAGTTTTGCGAGCTGGAAAGCAGCGACATTTCGATGTTGTTGTAAACACAACGGCGAAACGACGACAGCAACTTTGTTTGCTTTTCATATTATTATAGCCACAGCAGCAACAATGGCAGCGGCCATAAAAACAACAGGCTGTCTTGTTGTCGCCGAAAGCTGAAAGCTTTTGCCTGCTCCACTGATAACAGCAACAGCAACAGCAACAGCAACTGCTGCAACGGCAAGCAGCAACACATTGCATTGCAAGGTAGTGCATCAGCAACATAGTGCAAATGCAACTGCAGCAATGTTGTGTTGCAATATCCGAAAACATGTTGGCCAAATGCCTCGAATAGTCACGAATGTGTGTGCGAGTACCCACCGCACTCACTCACTCACTCACTCATTCGCAAAACGATTCGCTCTCGCACCTGCGACTACCTGTTTCGATTCTAATCAGCCCACTCACCTGTCCTCTCACTCGGCAACCACCCCCCGCCACCACCCCCTCCCATCGCGGCGACACTCTTGGGCCGCTCTTAAATCTTCAACAGTTTTCCCGCCACTTTCAGCACCTTGCTAGGCCCACCAGTTTGGCACAGCGAAAACGTGCGCACAGTGGACTGAAAGTAGAGCAAAGTCTGTGCTTCCATTTTAAGCAGCCACTCATACAAATTTACAACAATTTTGTAAAAATTTAAATGACATTTTGTTTTCATTATCAATATCAATCTACATGCTAAAAATCGTTTAAATCGTATTATTCATTAAAAAGTTATAGGCAAATAAAGTGGGCAATATTAAGAACAGTCACTTTGCTACTTGCATATTTCCATCTCCCTCGCTCTTCCTTTACCTGAGTAACGGGTATCTGGCAGTCGATGACGAAGATATGCTTGTTTCACTTTACAGAAATTTTTTAAGCCGCTTTGAAAATTGTTAAATTTACTTTATCGGAATAAATTTTCTGGTTTTACAAATTCCTAGCAACATACCAAAATTATGAAAAATAAGTTTATTACCAAAGAAAATATTAACATAATTCATGACAAGAGGCATATGGTGGTCAATGACGTCAGTGCGAAACATCTAAGCTTATTATTGATTACTGAAGATTAAAGTGATTTGTATTTTAACGTGAGTTAGTTCTGGGTAATCCTTATCAGTAACATATTTTCAATGCATTGCTACAAAACACAATTTTGAAAACTTCGAAAGCATTCTAACAATCATGGTACAATACAATATGGTATCTACAAATATTTTTGCATAAGAAGAACCATATAATTGCCCATTCATCGTTTAAAATCATACATTTGGAAGATTTGTACATAAATATTCCGATAGTTCCTATGACAGTAGTAGATATACCCGTTACATTTTTAAATTGAATCATTTGTATGCGACCTATACGATATATTGGTCCAGTCCGCAACGTTCCGACTTATATAGGTACTCCGTGCAATAGAAGGAAGACTTTTAGGAAAGTGCCGAACCTTTAAAACTGATAAACTAGTTCGGGTAGAAACGGACAGACGGACGGACAGACGGACATGACTATATCAACTCGTCTAGTGATCCTGATCAAGAATAAATATACCTTTTGGGGTCGGAATGGTCTCCTTCACTGCGTTTTAAAATCTTACTGAGATCTTAATACCCTCTGCAAGGGTATATATATGAACCATTCTTATGAGCATTTTCGTGACATTTTCGTCCCACTGTGCGTTCGCAGCATTGTTGTGTTGTTTGGACAGTCATCATTATTATCAACGAACATCATTATCAAGGCGAACGTTGTTCGCGTGTTTCGCCCGTTGTTGTTTTCGTTAATGTTATTGTTGGACTGTTAGGTACCATGTGGGCGGGGAAATGGGAAGGTGCTGAAACCGAGCAAACCGAGCAGAAAAACAACTAACCTGGCTATGGCAATATTTATTGTATTACGTCTATTTAACATAAACATATCAGCCTGAGCGTTTCGATGTGTATTTGTACTTATTCTTTCGGAAATGTTCATGTTTATATATTAGCAGCGGGGCACAAAAAGTACAGCTACCGCCTCTGAGCAACGAACAAAATCGAAAAACACAAAAACAACACAGAACCCAACAAAAACCAAAAAACAAAAAAAAAAAGAATATATTTCTAAAGCTAACAAAACACACAGAAAACTTGCAGAAATCCCCGGCGCGCTCTTTGTTTCCCCTTCCAACAAATATACATATATTGTATTTTGCTCCGTGGCCCAATGACAACAAAAAAAGCAATAACTTTGTTAGATAGACTACAACAACAACAACCACAATAGACACACTCACACACAGACAATCCGCATACAAGGAAACAATATGGCATATAGAATTTTTCTTGCTACTGCTTATCGGGGGTATTATTTGTTGCTAACTTGTGATGTTGTGCGTAGAAGATTTCTTTACCTTTTCGAATTCTTGTCGGTTATTCGGTGGGCTGTTGATTCCGAAAACTCCTGGCTCGAATAGGCGAAGTCAAAACGAAGAAAAGTAGCCTGCTGTTAGCTGGCAGATATGGCGATTTCAAAACGCAACACACACGGCGCACAAATAAAACGGCGCCAAAAATATTTTTGTTGCTGCTGCAACTGACGTAACGTTCAAAAATGTTGAATTCGAAAAACTCGTGGTCGGCGGTGCACGGTGCTCGGGAATTGGCGGCGGACTGTTGGAATTGTTGGCAATGTCGTATGTTTCGCGTTCCAAGCGACGAAGGCGACTAAACACACAGCGATACAGGCACAGACACAGGCACAAATGCGACTGCCAGCCAGCAGATACGAGAGCGAGCGGTGCACTGAGAGAAAAGCTGCACAGCTGGCAAATTTAGTTCAGGAATTTAGAAATACATTTTGACCACGAGTCCCTTTACTTATTTGATAATAAGGTATAAGGAATTTCAAATCAAAAATTTAAAAATTAATTACTTTTAATCTAAATTATTTATGCGAAAATATATTAAATTGGGTGACAGTATGAATCGAACACAACACACAATTCAAACTCGCCAACAATATTGGTTTATAATAAGTTTTAACGGCATTTCACCAAACAATTTAATAGAAATTCAATAAATAATTAATACTGAAAATACAATTTTCGTACAATTTACTTTAATTTTGTAGTATGTTTCTTATTTACAATTTTAAACCATAACTTCGAAAAAAATTGGATGCGATTAGAACTCAGCACACACCTAAAGCGGCATTAAGCAAGTAGAGCTTTCTTCTTTTTCTTTGGAATAAACGGATTGTTTTAATAATTTTGATAAATAATTGGGGTGGTCTTTTCTAAATTTCCTCCCCCTGGAACATCGACGTATCTACTTGATCCGCAAAAAAACATTAAACTAAATAAACATCGAACTAATTTTTTTCCGTGTGCACCCAGTATCTATCGGCTACGTAGAACACTGAAGCAACAACACGACACGAGCGGACGGCGAGCAAACAGAGAACAACGCACTAAACCCCGCTCTCCGCCGCTCACACAGATACTCACACGGACATACACCAGTGCGACAATACAAACACACACAGCTGGCGTTGAGCAGCAGGCAACTTTTTATTGTTGTTGCTTCCAACGAACAACAAATAAGACAAACAATGCACACACACATGCCGAGTGTTTTTGAGTCAGAGAAACGGCAACTGCGCGGTACGAAATGCAAAGATACAGATACAAAGGGGGTGGGGTGAGGTGAGGAGGGTTGGACGAGGGGATTGAAACGGCACAGACCAACAAAATTTGTTGCACAGTGAGCCGAATGTTGCATGTCGACTAAGGCGGCAAAGTCACCCCAAAAGAATCGCACTAAAGATATTTTCCGAGTACCTGCAGGACTTTATTATACTACAGCGACAGGTTTAGTAAAAAGTTGAATCTTTCAAAAACATTTTGACTTTCTACCATTATGAATATTCCATTAAGAGACTTTCGTCTTTTTTTCTTATGATGACTATATATTTTTAAAAATCTTTTAGTGTTTTAAAACCATTTTTCACAAAAATATCTTTAATCGAATATTTATAAAAATTCTCAGTTATACTTTAGATATTTGGATTTAATGTTACTTGCCTCCAAGTAAATTGTTTCCATACTTTAAAAGTTTTTATCTTTAAAAGATATTTTTCTAACAGGTGGCTGTGTCAATCCATTATTTTTCCAAATCGTTCTTTGTATTTTTTCAGACAGTAATCCCCGGACCAAAAAAAAAACAAAGTAGCAATAAACCCGAGAACCGTCTTACCTGTAAATTTACCTGGGAATTACCTGCGATCTTCGTTTCAGTGTGCGCCTGCTTCTTCTTCTTCGTCGCTCTAACTCTCAGGAAACATTGAAACAACAACAGTTGCTTACTCAGCCACCTGCACACTTGCACACTGGCACACTGCTCTCACAATACAACAATACAACAGCTGCCGCAAAAAGAGCTTAACGATTTCTCGCTATTTTTGTTGTTGCTTCCCGTGTTTCCAACAAGCTTTCCAACAACATTTGTTTACCTTTTCAATTTATTAGGCGAGCTTTTGCCAAATGTTGAAAACGAACATTTGAAAAAGTTTCGTTGGCTGAACGCTAGGTGGCGCATGCTACTTCCGGTTTGGGTTTTCTAAAGTTTTAAAAAAGAAAACGTTGTTCAAGTAAATTTAAAAATTACAGGAAATTTATAAAATGTAATAATTAAAATAGGGTAAACTACACATACGAATTCAATTTAAATCAAAGATAATACAAATTATAAACAAACGCCATCTTTGGTGTTATTAAAATAACTTTCAAAGGCTCTTTGTTTTTTATTACCCGCTTTGAGGCTAAAGCAAATTTGAAGTGTTAAATGTGTTTTCAATTAAAATTTTTAAAATAGTTTTACATTTTTCTAAAAAATCATTACTTTTATTTTTATTATTTAAATGTAATTTTTTCACATTTTTACAATACCTCTACTTAAAAACTTGTCTTAAATAAAACATGATTGAATGAATAATTGTTCCTTAGAATGTACTGCCAAAATGTTGTCCTTTGATGAAAAATATGTATAAACTTTTACTATAACGATCATCTAAAATGGGATTATTTAAGCATTCGTTTATATGATTCATATTTGAAAAAGCTCTCCAGCTCAAAGGACCCACTCTTCAGGACGTTAATGTTCCCCCCAATAACCGACCGCCACCCTAGGTTTTCCAGCACGTTAATGATTTGTTTACAACTTTGTTGGCCTGCGATTTACCGCTAGCATACGGACCTGCCAGCACAGCTTTTCACCCCTTTTCCGCGCGCCTGGAAAAGCTTTTCGCGGCTGCCAGGATGTCGTGTCCTGCGTGTGTGCTCAAAAATTCAATAAAAAGGAGGCTCGTTTCTGTTGTGGCCTACATGCCACATCGGTTCGAAAGCCGAACGCGAGCCGAGGAAAACTTGGTCACCGGGTGGGAAATGGGAAATGGAAAAGGGGAAATGGGAGGCGGGAGGTCAGGCGACGAGAGAGCTTCCAAGTGCAATGGGGCTCAGTTGCCACAGGACAGTCGAGGCGAGTGCTCGTCCTTGGTCGCAACGGGCTCCCGGAAAAGCGGTCCTTCGGCCTTCGAGTGACAGGATTGTTTTGGTTACGCGACTGCCTCGGTGTTGGTGAACATCTGTGCGTGTGAGTGGTGGTGTGCGCTTAAAAGTATATTCGGCATGAATTATTTACCCAAAACGAGTGCTGGAAAGTTTTGAAAAGTGCGAGAAAGGACGGAGTTGAGTCAGCGGAAAGTTTGAACTCGAGCACTTTGACGGGCAATTTGCAGCGGCATCAAGGATGCAGGCTCCTTCTCACTGGGATGTGGAATGCATTTCCCAAAGCGCAGTATGTCACTCTGTCTCTTTTCAGTAAGAACCCACTCTCTCTTTCGCTCTGTCTCTCCCTCTCTCTTTCTCTCTCGCTCGCTCCCTATTGTTTTCCCTGGCCGAGTGTAGAGTTTCGATTTCGTTAGAAAATCGAAACAAAAGCGAGAAATTGTGGGTGTCGTTGCTGCGGCTACCTGTAGATGCCACATAAACACACAGATACGCGGCTCTGTATGCGAGTCCTTGAACGGGG
Organism: Drosophila suzukii; assembly: GCF_043229965.1. Lineage (NCBI taxonomy): Eukaryota > Metazoa > Arthropoda > Insecta > Diptera > Drosophilidae > Drosophila > Drosophila suzukii. The sequence goes on along the minus strand of NC_092080.1, from coordinate 18,674,189 downwards.
CTTTCGGTCCCCCTTCGCCCATTGTCCCATCCCCACCCCCATCCAAACCCACATCCACATCCGTATCCGTATCCGTGGCCATGGTTGCCTTTCACTGCCCGCTTCCGACTCTAATTAATTTATAATTCAAGGTCCAATGCGCTGCCACTGAAGGTTAAACATGACGAACTGGCGATTTTTGTAATAGAGAGATTTTCGCGGAAGCTGCGAACAGCGAGAATTTCCCAAGGATTGGCAGGAGTTAAGTTTTCGCCGGGAACGCTGTAACTGGGGAAATCGTGTAATCCGATAAAGGGAAAACTTAACCAGGGATCATCTTGTAGTTAGGCGCACACAAGCTGTAATTTAATTTGCCAGTCCCCCAGCCCTCCAGAGAATCGTGGGCAATTAAGGCTGGCTAAACAATAGACCTCTGGGGGGAGAACACTTGACGCTCTATAGAGTGGAAAACCCGCATTACGCATACGCCACATCGGCAGTCTGGCAACTTTGAGGTGCGACCCCCTACCTCTTGGTGGGGGGGTGGAGTGGGTTGGAGTGGGTGGTGAGGGGGAAAAGCTCTTCACCGCTGACCACTGGCGGTGCCCATCATCCTCTCACCTCTCGGTAAGACGAAAAAAAATACCGCCCCAAAATGCAGCTGAGAGCGGCGACTGTCTAGCTTTTTTGGTTTTTTTTTTCGGTTCCTTTGCCGAAAAAACATTTTCATTTCTCGCCTGAGCGGAAATTTCAATGATTTCCCTTGCTCAGTGTGAAACGAACCAACAACTCAAACGAAACGAACGCGAACGCGCGCGCGAGAAAAACAAACTAGAATAGAATAGAACAAATTAACCTCTCCCCCCAACCAAAAAAAAAAAATAAAATAAAACGCGAAGCGCTGTGGCCGAGGGACCCTAACCCAAGCCCCATCCTAACAATAAACAATAATCGAATAAACGAAATTTAAATTAACAGCGAATGAGTAATACCTGAGCGATTTATTAATCCGACTGCACGACCACGTCAGAAGCTGAGCGAACCAACAAGAATCCACAAGTAGCTGGCACACGGAAAGATAAATAACTGCACAGATAATTGCCAGTCCTCGGTACTGGGCTCTAAAAATAACCCAACAATATACGCGGAGACAATTGCAGGGCACTGGTGCAATAAGTGGAGGAGCTGCTGGGGGCGGAGCCCCGAGGATCTGTGAGTAGATAGTATAGATAGTATATCCCCAACCTCCGTCGAATCCCGATCGGCTGGGTGGAAAATCGAAATAACAAACTTCAGTCACCTCGCGGTCTGCGTCACACACTCGGATACTTGGACCCGCGGAATGGGGGTCGTGTGGCATGTTAAGCCCTTGCCTTCTCCATCCTCGCACCTACAGTCAAGCCTCTATAAATCAAACAGCTAAAAAAATTAAAAATTTTAAGGAAGTTTGTTTATACAAAAAGATAAAACCTAAATATACAACACTTAGCTGTATTGTTTTGAAGAATTTCTGGTATTTTTTCTTGAAGAACAATACTTACATAAGTAGGATGATCTTTTCTTGTGCATATAGGGAAAATATTATGTCTTAAGAGAAAATCGCCTTTGTCTTTTAAAAAACTTATGTAAACAAAAATACATAAATATGGAATTCCAAGTAACGTTCTCATTTTGGTAATTAAAAATGGTTTGTGTTAGGGGTTATCGCCCTACAAGAGTTCTGAAGATTGTTAATATTTTCATCTTTTGAAAGAATAAACTGGGGTCAAGAAGATATTTTTTAACAAAAGCATATACCACTAGAAGTTAGAAGATCCACTGTGCTTGTCATTTGCCGTGTTATTACTGCTGGTACTGGTACCACACGGCGTATGGGGAATGGGAATGGGAATGGCGGCCGGCGGATGGATGAGTGGTGCACACTTTTTATAGCCAGCAACAGTCACACAAGCCGCACAATCAAGCGCTCGTCTCGGTGTTTATGTCAATTTGAATTTTGCATGCGGCCACTAAACTTGAATGTGCTGATGTGTCCTTTGTGCCCGTGTCGTTGTTGATGTCTTCGTCCTGAGTGGGCTGGGATACCGGAAGCCAGCTGAAACTGCGCTTCATTGCAACTTTGTGTGCGACCTTTTGGGTTTGGGGTGGCCAAAGTGGGCGTTGGGCGGAGCACTTGTCGGGCGGAAACGGATATCCGTGTGCTCTTTGCCTAGTTCGCCTTCGCCGCCAAGCGCGTCTCCTGTTTGTCTTTTCAGCAGCCTCGTCCTCGGCTCCTAGCTCCTTTGGCTCCTTTGGGCTCTCCTTATGGTGTCCTTGCACTGGCTGCACAGAAAATTTTAAATTGAATGTGCGCCCACTGGTTGTCTGTTTGCCGCTTCTGCGGGTTTGTTGTTTGCTCTGCCTTCAGATTGTGTCCTCTGGTTTTTCTATGATTTCCCATCCTGTTTGGACACCGGGTCACATTTGTTGGTTCAAAGAAGTCAAGAGGCGGAGTAGAACAGAAAATATACCAACATATGCATGGATACAGTGTTGTTCGTGGATTCTTGTATTTATTTACCCGGAAATTCTTCATTTTTTTAGTTACAAATGTTATTTATGCAGCCAAAGTTAATTTACTTTAAATATTTATTAAATGATAATAATAGTAATGATATGTAATAATGGGTATCTCATTTTCTTCTTCCCATGAACATTACAGAACGGAAAAAGCTTAAAGAAAGTAAATACAATTTTAAAACTCAAATTGTTAGCTTTTAAAATAAGACATCTGAGAATACATTTTTCATTAAATATAAGAGGCCCTAAAATGAAAATATTTTAAATATACTGAAATCATTGATTAAAGTAAAAACTATATAAAACGAATGCATTTTTTCGTATTAATGGTTTCCAAGAACTCATTAAAATATAGGTTTTAATAGTGTCCCTACCCCAGATATCTTTTTCTCCTTCAATTTTAAATTCAAAGGGCTTAGTTCCAAATGTATCTTTCTAGAAGGCAGCAGAACGAGGCAAGTCCGAGAGGCAAATAGGTCCAGAAAGTAGCAAATGGGGTGGGGTAGGGGAACTGTTTCTCCGGTGGCTGGACCACTCCTGTTGCATATCTTGTCTCCTGGCTCAACTTGCCACTCGGGGGCTCGTGCGCCCTCCTGCTGGGCTTAGCTGCTCTTTCTGGGCGGCCCAACTTGCATATTTGCCAAGATTTATGTCTGCTGTCAGCCACACGCACACTCGGTCACACAGGCCTTATGTAACAGCTCCCCGGAGCAACCTAATTTCCGTTGCTGTTGCTGGTTAAACAAATTTTCAGCCTCTCATTGCACATCCGCCGGCTCCTCGTGAGTTTTCTCAATCGGTGTCGCCTCACAGCAGGACTGCGAACCTTTCCGAACTCCGGCTTCCCCGATTTCAAATTCCAAGATGAATCTGTGAGAGCGCGTATCTGTGCCAAATGGCTGGCCTGACTGGCAGGATCCCTTGTTTTAGTGTTATTGTTATACCTAGTTGCTGTTGTAATCCTTCGGCCCTCACACACCCACAAACATCCCCCCACACATCCACACACAGGCTGCCACATCCCATAAACACTTAACGTCGATGCCGATGTCGATTGCTGTTGTCTCCCTCGGCTTTCTGGCTTATCGCGGCAATCCAGAAGCACCGGGATATAGGATAGCCATTGCCCTATCCCCACTAAATATTCATCTCGGTGTCCCCGCACACTTAAGGTTAACATAATAATGATGGTAGAAGTAGGCACTTTAATAAAAGTCATCATAATATGGTATCATAATATAAATAACATCTTATAGTCGTACTTTTAAAGATGTAAAGTCCTAAAAGTTTTTGACAAAATAAATTTAGTTCTAGAAAACAAACTAATACATTAGCATAAGGCTTCCCGATTAAGAGTCTAAATTAAAAAAAATCATAAGTTATAAAATATTTAACAAATATAAAAGTTGATTACTTTGAAAGTTGATTACTTGAATTCAATTTTGTGACATTTCTATAAGTTTTTGATAAGTTCTACACCACCGGTCCGTTTCGCCCCACCAGTTAAGGCAAACTAATACACAAGCATAATAAATGGCATCCCGTTTAATAGTCTATATCTAAAAAAATTTATAAATTACCAAAAATTAAACAATAATAAAGGTAACTTTGAAAGAGTCTTAAATTCAATCTTGTGACATTTCTATAGGTGTTTAATAAGTTCTACACCACCGGTCGGTTTCGCCCCCTAACCTATACAGCTTCGTTATAACTACTAAACTTTTTTAGATCCCACCACTAGTATTTTTACCGAAGCTGTAGATGTTTCGGTAGTGTGGGAACGGGGGAAAAGTTTCCTCTTGCCAGAGTGTTGGTTGACTTCAAGCAGCCTCAAGTTGCTGTCGCTCGTTGTTCTCGTTATTCTTATTATGTCAGCCACCCACCCACCACCACCCCCTCATAACAGCCATTTGCGTAAGTGTAAGTGCATATTCGTGTATGGGTGTGTGAGTGCATGTGTGTTGATTCTCAATCCTTTTGTATTTGGCACAACAATGAAAGTTGAGCATACGAGTGAAAGCGGGAGGGGGGGGGGGGGGGGGATGGAGGAACGGGAGACTCGCCACATGTGTATGAATATTTCATTATATATATCGGATTTCTAGGCGCCCCTGCCTCTTTCGATCCGGTTTCGCCATCAGCCAGCTCTGAGAACCCGTCAAGTCCTGCCCAAGTGCCTGTCGTTTGGCCTGATTTGAAGTGGATTTCAAGTGAAACGCATCAGAACATTTTCTCTAATTACTGAAGGGGTATTAAAATGTAAAGAAAATATAAAGAGATCTATGATTAAGAATTACTAAGAATTTCCAAAGGGAACTAATGTTAGGCGCAAAGAATGTGCTATCCTTGGAATTGAATAAAAGCGTTTATGCAAAGGATCTATAGTTCTATATTTATAATCCATATCCATTTTTATGTACATGGTATATGGATATTATTATTATATTATGGAAGTAACAGATCTGTATTTTGTATAAGGGCGGCCAATATAAAAATATATGCTAAAAGAAACTTTCCAAATACAACAGGATGTCTTGACATCACAAAAAGTCCCCATTTGATTCTCGTTTTCTCACCCATCAAATCATTGTACTTAAGCTGCCCATTAGCATGCCAGTATCCGCTCCATTGAAAGGCTCCTTCGGTGGGGGAAATGTAATCAATCAAAGCGGGTCGTGATGTGCATCATTTGCCTATCAGTGTCCGAGTTTCCCAACAATTTCCCACCAACTCCCCACCAACGCAGGATACCATCTCGGATTCGGACTGCCTGTGGTTTGTTTTCGGCTCGGGGAAATGTTTTCATGTTTCGATTTCCGTCATTCGTCAAACTTCTAGCGGAGGTCAAGGAGGGTCTGTGACTCACGCAAGTATTTTTGATGCTGATTTCCGCCATCGTTCCATATCCGATTTTTATCCAGAACGGAGAAGCAGCCACTGCCCGTAAAACACGCAAGATGAAAACAAATTAAATGTCTACGAAACGAAGGAGATACCGTAAATAATGGAATTCCAAAAACAAAAGCACAAATATGCCTGGCAATCAAAAGCGAATTAAAAAGAGCATTTTAAATTCATAATCTGCCAGCCAGGAAATTGAGATTGCTCTGGATCGGACAGCTGTCGAGAGGGGTATGGCGATGATTGTATTAAATTGAATTGCTTTTAGTTGGGAATTTCGCTAAGATTCAATGGCAAACGTTTAGGACAAATGAATCAGATTTCCCACGAATTTACTGCCACTTAAAGAAATACTATTTCTGCGATGGGCCAGGCACCTAAATATTTTACCATATTTGCTTTGCAGTAATTGCTGTATTTTTCCTATATAGAAACGTCTGTATTATGAGGAAACCACCACCTCATGGGGTGTGCTTAGAAACAATGAAAATGTTGAAGCTAAAAAGAAAATGTTAATCCGTCAGACAGAGAGATAGATACCCTAACATATTTACATAAAATAAAAATCCATCATTAGATTGCAAATACGAATATGACTCTGCTAAGATAAAATGGAAAAAGGGAAACTACGACAAAATCATTAAAGAAAAGAATATAAGCCCTGAGAATAGTATTTCAATATTATGTATTCAAAATGAGAATTTAAAGAATATTGGGTTGTTTAAAACTAAAGATATGAGATTGTTTTTAGGATTAATGTACACCGTTTCATTTGAGAGGAAGTAAAGCACGTTTCTTATGTTTTATCGCCTTGTTGATGATATTCAGCCCCTAAAGTATGATCATAATTAATTAAATTTGTTTGCTTTCTGGGTTGCATAGAGTATGCTAACTGCTGCTTGCGGGTGACATGATGTTCCATCCACTTGTTTGTTTTTTAATTTAGAAATTGTATAACCTGTTTACTTTGCAGCAGTTCCATCCACTCCCCGTGAAGGAGGGTGCGTGTCTATGTCTGTGTACTCCAGTTAATGGCCTGTGACGTGTACTGCAAATAGGGGAATAGAGCGAGTGAGGAAGGGCTCGAAAGGAGCTACTTTTGTGGCTGCGTTCTCCACATCCCTTGGGTCAGGGGAGGATTTCCCCAAGCTCCTTTCCAAAAGGGTGAAAAGCGAGAAGGGCCAGATGTGGGGTAATTGCATTTACAGGAAAGTGGGGCACATGTGACGGTCGACTGCATATTAAGTGGCCACTGGCCGGGGCACTTCAGCTAGTTGGACACTGGCCATAAAGTGCATGCCCTGCTATTAGCCGGCTTGGAATAGCCATGGCCGATATTATCCGCAAACCGTTGTCAATTATCACCTATAAGTACGGAACGCCCCCCTGTGAGATCTTTATAGAGGAGGTCGTCGTGAGTCAGCCGCAAATTAACCGGCTGTCATTCAGCCAATTACCTGGCCCAAGGCAAACAAAAGCATACCATATACAATATTGCGATCTATAGCTGCGATGGATGGATGCATGGCAACGATCACGATCCCGTCATTCCGTTCATTCATATTTCTTTATGCCCAAATATTGCTCATACTGGGTCTATAAGTATACGTATAGCCGGGTGTTTTGTAAGTGTGCGGTATGCAACAGCTGTTTCTGCCCGAGAGAAAAGCGACAGATTCGGATACGAATTCATTGTGGCAACTTGGTTCTCTCGACTTGTCGCTTTCCAGTCTCTCGAATGAATTCAGCGAGGGATCCCTGAAATGAATTCCCAACCAATTCCGCCGGAGAGGAAACTAAACCGAAAAAAAAAGAGCGAGTAAATTGGCTTGAATACGATGGGGATTTCTTTTCGCTTTGCAAGCGTTTGGCGTTTGGACGTGTCGCTCGAATGTCGCGTCGGACCCGCACAAGAAAGTTAGTTTAACTGGGCGTATACGCAACGGGGCAACCGTTCGCAGAGGTTTCTCATACGCCCTGTGGTGCGGGAAGCGAAATATCTTCCTCCGATTCTCCCGTCGTCGTGTGGCTGGGTTGTCGTTACTACGAGATCCCCACACACCGATACCGATACCGATCTCGATCTCGAACGACCGCCAGTCGCTGCCCGCCGCTCGTGCGTTCCGTTCCGTTCCGTTCGCTCTTCATATTCGCACATTCACATCCGCATCCGGAGCGGAATCCGCTGCTCCAAAAAATATAAAAGATAGAAATAAAAACAGCTGACCGGATGACCATTTCTTTGGAATAAGCTGCAATTTCAAGGCACGGAACGTCTAACTCAAAACTAAACTTTCGAACCTCAGTATTTTCAACTTTCTGCTATTTTTAACATGTGTGTTTGTGCGGCCAAACACACACATACAAACACTCGCACACTCTTTTTCCCATTTCACATATTTTTTTCTCAACAAATTTGCCCGAGTTTCGCTGCCTTTGTGCGTGTGTGAGTGGAAAAATTTCGTTGCGTTAAATAAGTTATAAAACAATATGGATTAACGAAGAAAAGTCAATGGAGAAATGAATAAATTACAAGCGGGAGTGCCAAATATTTGCCATCGGTTCAACGAATTTCCCTTGAACAAAGTGTGTAAATCCACAGAAAACACGGTCACCAAAACCGAAAGTAAAATCAATAGGCCAAGGAGTCGGCAGGATGTCAGTGGCAATTTTCAGCCTGCCACTTGCAATCTTCAAAGAAAACGCAGTGACCACAAAATAAATTCGTGTCAAGAGAAAAACCTCAAAGTGCAAGGGGCGAACTAACCAACTAAGTAACTAACTACAGTAGTCGGTGGCCTGTGGGGTGTTAATACTTAATTTATGTGAACCTATAAATAATTTCAATTTAGAGAATGTGCTGCTGTTGACTGGCTCGGCCATCTTCTATATAATATAGTGCGAGTTGTACGAAAAAATATGCTAAAAATACCGAAAACTGAACGCTGCGTGTTCGCTTTTATAGTATCTGTGTGTGTGTGGCTGTCAGAATGTGCCAATGTGTGTGTGCGAGTGGCAGTGTGTGCGTGAGAGAGTGCAGTGCGAATTGATTAAAGTGCAGGATGCCTAAACTAAACTGAGGCAAAGGCACAATGCAACTGGCTAAACGCATTCAACAAACAAACGCTCATCAACAACATCGACAACATCAGTCAGTGGACTATTATTTAATTTTCTATCCATCTAGCCCAAGGCAGAATTAAAGAAATGAAAAGAAAAGCTAAGGAATGAAAAGAAAATATAACCCAAAGAAAACGCGGGCGGGGACAGTTTTTGCCAGAAAATAAAATGAAAAGAAAAACAGGCAGCAGGCCGAGTGAAAATGAAATAGACTTTGGCAAGCACTAAAATACGGTTGAACAATATTACGAATATTTTCGTTGCTCGAATTCGGCGAGCGAATTTCAGTTCACTTGTTCTCGACTATATCCCATTTTGTTTGCCTTTCGGTTTTGGTTTTGGTTTTGGTTTTTTGCTTTCGCTTTAGCTTTGTTCGAAAATCTTTTAAAATAACAATGATACATGCCGCCCCGTCTTCTGCAATCTGTTTTCTGGCCGCTGGCCTGGGTATAAATAAATGCTCATACGTAAATGTTCTTTATCAGAGAGTGATAATATGGCCTGGGAAATATTTACTGAGGCTGCTGGGGATAGGTTGCTCTATTTGTTGACCGAGCGAAAGAGCTTGAATCAATGGTTTGCCCAGCAACGCAGTCTTCTATCACATTGTCTTGTCATTTTCAAATGGTGTGCATAGAATTGCAACTGAGATAAAAGTAATTCTACATGGAAACCACTCTTTAACTAGAAAAATATTTCACACTTTTTATTTTATAACAAGTTTTTGACAAAATAATTAAACAAATTTTAATATGTCATTTATTAAAAATGCATAGGAGTAGACTCCAGAAATACATTTTGAAATATATTTCCCTCTTTCCAACATAAATAATAATATCTTGGGAGTGATATTTAACTTAGGAAGTAATGAGACAGAAATATTTGTTAGTTCCAATCATAGATAATTTGCATTATAAGGCAGTTCATTAACCGAGAATAAAGTATTTGTGTATTTCCGCTGCTGAAAAATTAGATAAAATAGTGCCGTCAGTATAAAATATTTTATGCATAGAGGATAGACTTCTTATTAAATTACCAGTCTAGCAAACCAAATATGTCTTGTGGTGTTAAAGCAACTTAGGTGACTTCATCTTATACTCTAATCTACAATAAACAATGTTAAAATTGTCTTGTTTTGAAATAGTTTTAAAATTTTGCCAAACAGAAAGTTTTGTACATTATGTGGCACAATCTAAAGTATGGCATTATAGTTAGAAAAAGTGTACAGCTCTGCCACCAGTGGCACTTTCCAGCAGGTGTGCAAACATAACTCACCTGGCCATAAACACACTCCGCCTGTTGCTGCAATCCTCTGGCCAAATCTCTCCAGCTCGGCATCAATTTCGTTTTAAACAAGTCCCGGGAAGAGGGAAATTGTTGCCCTGGTTGCGTGTGTTTTCATCATCATTAATGTTTAAACAAAACAACATTGCCAGACTCCGAGAAGGAGAAAACGAGAGACACCCTTCTTTGTTGCTGCCCCCTTTCCCCGAACTTTTTTTTCTCGATTTCGCTCGGTGTGTGTACGCTGTCTATTAATAACAAAGCTTCTGAAGAATTCGCCTCTCCTGGCGTCTTGTCTCGACCCATCTCGTTTCGAAAAACCCAAATCGTTTTGGCGTCGACCGCAAAAGAACAATAAAAGCAAGAAGCAGTCAGTAGCTAATGCCGACACACAGACCAAAAAGCCAACAAGAATCTGAATGTTTGCCGAGTAAGTCGTGTTGCAAGATGATTAAAGTAAACAAGACCGGAGAGTCCAATAGTTCAAAACAGCAGTGATGTAGCACTCTTCATTCCAGTGAATTGCAATTCGTCTGACTTCTCGATTGAGTGAAGGGAATTTTCCAGTATTTAGCCCTTTGACCCTTTGCACTTAGGGTGGAATGCTGCAACATGGCGTATACGAGATTTCTGTTTCTTTGTTAAATGGATTGGTAGTCGCATTCCCTCTAAAATATACTGAAATTCACTTGAAAAAATAGACAGCCAGGAAAATCATACTTTTTTATTCGCGAAAATTAACGCAAAAAATGGATTGGCAGTCGCATTCCCTACAAAACATACCGAAATTTACTTTAAAAAAATAAATAAATAGAAAAATCATGAAATCATACTTTTGTGTTCCCGAAAATTAAAGCAAAAAAAGGATTGGTTGTCGAACTGTCCCGCATTCCTTATACAACATACCGAAGATCACTTGAAAAAATGAATAACCAGAAAAATCATTAAATCATACTTTTTTATTCCCGAAATTTAACGCAAAAATCTGTATTTCCATTCGTTTAGTTAAAGCTCGTTAAAGCAGAAATTCCACAAAAAAAACTACCAAAAATAATAACAAAATCTCTGCTGTGCAGAGATTACTCATCACAAAAAATTCCTCCGGCTCCAGTTGAAAAACACATGGCCCTGCCAGAAGATGGGAAAAACCCAAAAAACAAATTCGAAGTGACAACTGTGAGGGAACCAAAACCATGAAGACACTGAAAGTGCTTTTCGTGGCATTCGCCTGCTACTATGCACTTTTCGTAATTTTCTACTACTGCTATCGGGCGTACTTCTAAGCATATATACTTATATATCTAGAAATTTATATATATATGCCAGGGAAACAGCTGAGTGGAGCAGAGCAAACCACCACCCACTCGAGAGGTGGTCTGCCATTGAGAATTTCGGCCTTTGACGTGGCTCGTGCACACACCAAAATCCCCATATTCGAGTACACATGCACATCGGTCAGATATATATGTAGGATACGTATATATATCTATGATAAATTCGGTCGCTGCCAGTGCCAGGCAAAATAAAAACGAAACTCGCTGAGAGCGGCCGTTAAAACCGCAATCGAATGCAATTACACCGAATCCATAATGCATCGTCACCTCACATCGTCATCCTCTCGCCCTCGTTTTTCTCCAAGGTATTTTCCAACCCTATCCCCCAACAGCCCCCTGCATTCATCCCGCCCATTTCAGTCCATAAAAATCGCTTTTCGCAGAATCTTGGGGGAGGAGGGTACTTTAAAGACTTTGGCCAGATAAAAATCAATTAAACGCGCCTTATAAATCACCCGGAATATGCCTCATTTCCCCACTACGATAGTTCCGTTTCGCTGATTTATTCCCTAAAATCCAGTAAATGTTTATGCGTTTCACTTACAAGTGAGCAAGATTTTTATGGCCTCTGAATATGTGCTTAATATCTTTGTAAATTCTATTGCATAATGAAAAAAATTCCCTGGAAAATGAGTTCCTTGAGTTTGTATTATAAACTATCTACCTTAAATATCTCCCGGAATATGCGATATTTTCCCACTCCGGTAGTTTCAATGTGCTGATTTATCCATTAAAATACAGTAAATGTTGATGCATTTCACTTTAAACTAAGCAAAGATTTGTATGGCCCCTCAATATGTGCTTATTTTCTTTGTGAAAAGTTCGTTATAATTTATTTTTAAACTAATTTATTGTTTTACAGATCACTTGCCGACTTATTTTTGGTAAATGACCAAGAATGGCCTACGACATTAGCATAGAGAAACATAGCCGCAACTATCAGAGGACATTGACATCGGACGCTCGGTTTTTGCAACTTTGAAGTCGAGTCAAGGGAAAATCGAAGGAGAAGGCAACAAATTGCAACTTTCGCGTTTCAGTGAAAAACCCAACAATTTAACCACACACACACAAGATATATTAACTAGCCCTAAAGCACCACACTAGGTTAAGCAGAGCAAACGAAACCAAGCGAAACGAACAACTATAGAAACTAGATCGCAACCAGGATCAGATGAGGCAGCAGCCAGTGCAACCATCGAGCGGGAAATCAATGAGCAGCAGGCGGAGGCACAAAAAGCCGCAGGCAAAGTCATCAGCAGTATCCACAACATTAAACCGCTCTCAACTTTAGAACCCGAGGCTCGAGTATGCAACAGGCTGGCCAACTGACGCCGCAGCAGCAACAGCAACAGCAGCAGCAGCAGCAACAGCTACTGCAGCAGCAACAGCAGCAGCAGCAACTGCAACAGCAGCAGAATGGCGGTGACCTCGCCGCCTACGCCGCCTCCCAGGCAGCCGGCGGTAGGCGTGGCCCCATAAACGGCGGTCGCTTCGACTTCGAGGACGGCGGCACCTACTGCGGCGGCTGGGACGAGGGCAAGGCTCACGGGCATGGCGTCTGCACGGGCCCCAAGCACCAGGGCGCCTACGCCGGAGCCTGGAACTACGGCTTCGAGGTGTCCGGATCGTACATCTGGCCCAGGTGAGTGACTTAAGCGCTATGATATGACAGTTAAGGTACCACGGAGATACCACAACTTGCATTTTCTTACAAATTAATTCGAGTAAAGGCAAAGGAATCATTTTAAATAAATAATAGTTTAAATACTTATAAAGTTTTTACTAAGTAAATATAAAATATATTCAATAGAACCCCAAAATTAATCATTTTATTTAATAAACTCACCATTTCCTTGAAAGTAAGATTTCTAATTATATGTGACATCGTTTCCAATTCGATAGTATAAATATGAGATGCTAGAAAAAGAGATATAACTTATAAAGCACCTAAAGATTTAAAAGGTAACGTTTCCTTATGAAACGACAAATTAATATCAGTTAAAGCATTTTAAAAAAGGCAATTTAAAAATATTCAATTGAACTAATATATCTTTAACTTTAAAATTTTATTATTTATTATTAAACTTTATTAAAAATATTCAGCTCCATATTAGAACCTTAAATTAGAAATCTAACCGGAATTTAAAAAAATGTATTTCCCATTTTGTTATTGTCCGTATTCAAAACAATTAGGTTGGTAAAATTTACCAATGGAGATAGTAATTACAAAACATTTTACTTAACTATTAAAAATTATTGTATAATTATATGTTTTTGCTTTGTTTACAATATAATAGTTAATGTGTAGTTAATGTGATGTGTGTAATTTCTAGTTGCAATAGAAAGTAGTTGATTAACCATCAAAAATAGTTATCCTATAATTCCCAACTGGGTCTAAAGTCCCGTACCTATACTCCCAAGCCAAAATCTGAAAAGTAAAAACTTTACTTAAAAGTCTCATTCTCTAAAGTCTTTAACATACTTCCACACTAGATGGAAATCACATTTAAATAGTGCAATTTAAAAATTCCTTTTTTTATTTTGCTAATAAATTACTATAAGTTAGAAATTTACTATAAAAACAATTTTTGAATTATATTTTATGGGTTGGATAACCATGAAAAAAGATACTTAGCTACAATCCATGGATTGGGGTAATTTTACCCTTATAGTAATATAACTTTTTTTATAGTAACCCTTACATTTACGTGTTACATAAAAGTAACTATTTGATGGATAATATTAACAAATCGATGATTGGGGACCGCTACTATTATATTGGTCAATTTTACCAATCCATTTTTTTTGTGTGTGCCTTAGATTTAGTACAATGCCTGTTCGTCTGAATGGCAATGTCTTAATTGATAAGTTTTAGGGTACCCAAAATTATATTTAAGTAATAAGTTATTGCTAACAACCCCGATTAGTTAAAGTACAATATTGCTGACTGAGACATTGACCTTCTCCCCTCCCCACAGCGGTTCACACTACGAGGGTCAGTGGCAGAACGGACGCCGCCATGGACTGGGCGTGGAGCAGATCGGGCGGCAGATCTACCGCGGCGAGTGGTCGAAGGACGGGCACAAGGGGCGCTACGGGGTCCGCGAGAGCACCGTGTCGACGGCCAAGTACGAGGGCACCTGGAACGAGGGCTACCAGGACGGGTCCGGATGCGAGACCTACGCGGATGGCGGTAAGTGATGGACGTGATGGGACGTGGGGCGCCATGCGCTGCGTATACGTAATGTGCATGAGATCATTTTGCGTTTGGTTTTTGGCTTTTGGCTCACTTTCAAAACGGCGGGGCGAACATGAGTTCGTTCGTTCTCTCGCCGTTGTTTTACTTTTTGACGTTTCTGTAATCATTTCTGGGAACGCAGGGAGGTGTTTGTGTGCCCGGCCCACACATCCTTACACATCCACCGACCGACCCAGCCTGACGTCATATTTTATTTCCCCGCGCAGTTCAATGATATTTGGCTTTCCCGCTTCGGTTTTCGTACATATTTTCTGCATGAGTGCGGCTTTTTCTGCGGGAAATTCATAGTCAGGGGGAAAACACATGGCCAGGCAACCGAGTTCTGACCATATCCACCATTAGGGAATTGTTTTGCTGCGGTCGTATTGCAAATGCAAATGACGACCTTTTCCGAAACGAATTGGCGCATAACTATCAATTAGCATTAACCGGGGGCTAAGTGGCATTTCCTAATCAACTAACGTAAGTTCTAATTCCACAATTAACCTGCTGAACAGGAAGAGGAACACTGAAAGAAACATACAAAAAAAACATACAAAAAACATTGAAGTAAAATAAATAGTAAAATATTTATAACCGTCAAATGAAAAGTTCAGCTAATAAATAATATTATTTCCTCCTCATTACTGGACTTTTGTAAAATGTTTAGCTTGCTTCCGCCTTTGGGTACCTAAAATCAATAGTTCACTTAATTTTTTCTGTGTATATAAATGTGCTGTATTACTTAAGACCCAATGGCTTTGGGCAGAAGGGAAATGGCACGTGGAGCCATTAATAGAAACCCGCAGGAAAGGGCAAGTATTTCACTTTGGTCAACTCCGGGACAAAAAGGAGTGGAAAAGTGGAAAAGCTGGCACTGCGGTCTGCGGATGGGAGTTCCATTAGCATAACAATTGTTCGCAGTGGACTGCAGCAGTCGTTTTAACGCACTCTTTCGTATTGCAGGCAAATACCAGGGTCAGTGGCAGGAGGGAAAGCGCCATGGCTATGGCATCCGCACCTCGGCGCCCTTCGGATTGGCCTCCCACCATCGGCGCAAGAACCTCCATGCCTCGCTCAGTTCCCTGCGGAGTGGCGAGAACGGGAATGCGGCCAAGTTAGCGGAGAAGGCGGAGGAGATCCGGGGTGGATTCGTCCTGACGGCCAAGTCCGATAAGCTGCCGGTGCGACGCAACAGTTTGACGGACAAGACCGGCAAAAAGGGATTCCTGATGGTGAGTCTGGAGCGGGATTACTTTCTCATTTCATTTACTTACTTCCTAATATTTCCGAACAGGGCCTCAAGATGCGCAAACAGCGCAGCACGGGCGATCTGGAAAAGCGGGGCACCATTGCATCCGGCAGCATTCGCTCCACCATGTCCTCGGCCTCCTGGATCAGCACCGGATCCGAGCAGTCCAACCTGACCACAAAGTGAGTATCTCTAGGGATAAAATACACTTCATGACTATCAAAATATTATAATATTTTAGAGAGTTATGTTTCTTGGCTAATCTTTTGTTTAAATTCTTGATTTATTTCAAGCATGTACAAATTTCGAAGTTCTTCTATATCAAAAAAAGAAATCTTTAAGATAGTAAAATTATTATTTAGTTACATTCTACAAAGTAATCCATAATTACTCAAAATTAGGAAAATATTTTTTAAGTTTGCAGCATCATTCATTTCTTATTTGTTACTATTTTCTTATAGAAAAGATCAATTTTATAATTTTTGAGAAAAATTTTAATTTTAATTTATTAATTTAATTTACTTTTTAAACTTTACGATAAATATTTCTTTGAAAACGTAGATAGTTCTGCTTGGTCCTATATATTTGGAAAATGCTATGCCCCTTTTAACCACAAATTCTGAGTAGCATAGAAAAAAATTTAACTCCGTGAACCGCTAACTCCGGTTTAACTCCGGTTAAAATAAATTAATAATTGAAAAACCCGTTTCTTCCAAAATATTAAAGCCTTCACGTATGAATGACCCGAAATGCTTACTACTTCCTAAGTAAAGAGGCACTTAAGAACCCAACTGAATTCCGATAATCTCTCTCCCCAGGTCCAACCACACAGAGTCCAATGCCAGCTTCACCATGGAGGACGAGCAGCTGGACCCCACGGTGGTGGAGACGTACATGGGCGAGTGGAAGAAGGACAAGCGCTGTGGTCACGGCGTGGCGGAGCGCAGCGATGGACTCAAGTGAGTGGCCAACTAATAGATGTCTAACCAATTTGTTATTAACATTGTAATTTCCATTTGAAAAGGTACGAGGGCGAGTGGTACAACAACCGCAAGCACGGCTACGGGGTGACGACCTTTCGCGATGGAACCGTCGAGGAGGGCAAGTACAAGAACAACATCCTGATCACCAGCCAGAAGAAGAAGCATTTGTTCCTGGCGCGTTCGCGCAAGCTCCGCGATCGAATCGCGGCGGCCTTGAGCTCCGCCCAGCGCGCCCTCAAGATGGCCATGCAGCGATCCGACATGGCCATTTCCCGGATGGCCACCGCGGCGGCCAAGGCTCAGAATGCGGATGCGGCGGCGGAACAGGCCCGAATGGACTGTGAGAACGCGGTGCGGATGGCAAGGGAATTTGCGCCCGACTTCAAGCCCTCGGTGCTGGAGCGTTTCGAGAAGCTGCGCTTCCGGGAACGGGAGCGATTCCGTCCGGGACCAGCGGCTGTCTCGGATGCAGGTGTTAAGATGGGTGGGGGTGGGAACATGACCACGGCTCAGCAGCAACAGCAGCAGGGTCAGTTCTCACCCACGAGCAGCAGTGGTTCGGATGCCTATGCCACGCAGGCCCAGCGACAGCAGCAATATCTCAACATGCAGCAGCAACAGCAGCAGCAGCGTCGCATGTCGCAGCAGAAATCGGACTCGGAATGCCCCGTGCCGCCATCGATGTACTCGCAACAGCTGCCCGTCTCCCCGCAGACGGATCTCTCCGGGATGGTGAGCCAGGCCCAGCCCAGCCATGCCCAGGTGATCAGCGCCATCAATCAGATGTACCACCAGCAGCAGCACCAGCAGCAACACCAGCAGTTGAACCAGCAACAGAGCAATCCGCAAATGAATCCTGCATATCAGTTCCAGCAACAGCAGCCGCCCGGCCAGGCCAAGATCAATCCCAATCTGAATGCGAATCCCAATCTCAAGCAGAACCAGGCACCCAATCAGAACCAGACGCAGCTGCCCTTTGGCGCGGGCACCAATCAGGCGCAATCGCTGCAGCAGCAACAGCAACAGCAGCAGCAACTATTGCAGCAGCAGCAGCAGCAACAGCAACTTTTGCAACAGCAGCAACACCAACAGCAACTCTTGCATCAGCAGCAACTTCAGCAGCAGCAACATCAGCAACTCCAGCAGCAACCCTCGCTGCATGCCTCGCCCACCCACAATGCCTCCAATCTGCTGCGTCGCGCCTCCCAGATGCAACAACAGCAAATCCAGGAGACGGCTGCCGCTGCCGCAATGGCCGCCAATGCCGCCGCCATGGCCGCTGCCCAGCAGCAGCAGCGGAGCGGCAGACCGCCCATGTTGGGCCAGATGGGTCAGCAGTCATCCATCGACCACTTTGACCACTACAAGAGGCCACCTAGTCGCGACTCCTCCATCGATCGGTATGCCCGGGCAGCCAGTCGCTTGAGCGGTGCCTTCGCCGGATCGCGGCAGACATCCCTGGACCGTTCCGGAATCGCCGATCCGGTGACCAATGGCGGCGGTGGGACCAGCACTCCCGATGGACGCCCTCGGGCGGGCTCAGTATTCCGCGGATCCACCCCGCAACCTGGAGCCGGAACCTCGACGATGACTGGCAACGGATCGCTGCCCTCGGGAACGGGAGTGGGAGGCGTGGGAGGAGCAGGAGGACGACTGTCGCGGGCTGGAACACCCAGCTTGGGAGCCGGAGGACGAGCACCCAGCCTGGGCAAGACGGAGCCGCTCTTCTCGTCGCCCAACCAGCCGTTCGAGGACGTGCTGCTGCGCCAGCGGACCCTTGGCCAGGACATCATTCCCTCGCCCCTGCAGCCCAAGCGCACGGAGAGCCTCTACTTGCCGGCCAAGCCGGCCACGCCGGTGGGCATGGCCATGGGCGGAAAGGGGGGCGGAGGAGGCGGCGGCGGTGGAGGCGGCAAGAAAATGAAGGTGAGTGATAAAGAACTCAGAGATGGAAGTAGCGTTTCAGAAAATCACATTCCAAACATACTATAAACCCAATTCAGACTGACCATATGTTGCTTTAATCTTTTAAATGGAGGAAATAGAACTAAAGAGCAAAAGAAAACTATGTATTATCTAAAAAATCTTAATTATTTTGAAGTCTAAGGTATAATAGTAATAGCAGCTTAAACAAAATCTTGATAGATCTATTCTATATTAGCTTTCTAACAGTAAACTAATTTTCCAAAAGTACCTTATATATTTATGAAATCTTCGAGATAAAATTTGTATGTAATTCTGTTTATAAACAGGGAAATGAAAGTTATATGACAAAGTCGTCCCAAACAACAAACATATCGTACATTTCCATTACCTATCTGTTGTTTAAGATAGGGATATTAAGCTTTTAACGACAAGCTATATGATATTCCTATGTTTTTTTGTGGAAAACCTAAGTATCTTATTGTAAAACTCCCTTGATGAGTAACCAAAACTAAAGGTTAAAGTAATAGACTCTACTATATTTTGCTAAAATCTCTACTATATTTCGCTACAATCTGTCTCGTTTTTGAGAGACACTAAAGTATGTGAGAATCAGCTGAATTCCCGGGCCGGTCGTCTGAGATATTTCATAACACAGTTAATCCGAGCAATTAACTTAATTCGTACGCCATCGGTCTTGTGTGCGGGGGAGAAAGTGACTGTGGGAGCAAGTGAGAGTAGAATCGGCAAAGACTGGGTGTTCATTTTGAAACGTTTCTCGGCCATCTCATCTCATCTCGGGGCGAACATGTGCCCATTCTGGACTATTTATAGCCGGGCACGAATGCACGCCAGCCGGATCAGCCAGGTTGGAATGCATGCGTGCCATACCGCTGAATGTGAGTTCGAAATCTCTCTGATTCTCAGAATCTCGGAACTTCTCTCGGCCACGACTCTCTCCGGCGGAATGAAAATGAACGCTCCACAAGTGGCCGTTGGAAGGCCGGCGACATGGCAATAAATAAATCCTCTCGGGAAGTGTCGCTCGCTATGGGTCTTTTTTTTTCTGCGCTTTTTTTTGTGGCCCCCAGTGGCGACGGTTTTCCGAAATGATTTTCCTACTAGGCTAGTAGCAAACGACGCGTCGGCCTCAACGGATTACCAATTCGACACAGAGAAATTCGAAAAAAGCACCACAACGAGTGGCAATATAATTATATATGTAGAGATATGTGCGCCATTCAAAACAAGAAAAATACATAGAAATTCTGAAAGCAATTTTGTGCGAAGAGTCAGCGACAATATCCGTTGTTGTTTTGGCTCAGTGCCGTAGTGCCGCAGTTTTTGGGGACTATTTTTGGCTCCCCAACGGAGGCGGAGACGGATACGGAGACACACGGTGTTCAGTAAAGGCGGAACGCCATGTCCAACTCGTTTACAAGTTGGAAGCGCCTGTAGAGGAAAGATTACACAGAATTGTCCAACGTTATGCAAGCAGCTATTTAGCTGTAGAACTTTTCCCCTCATTAAATCTAAAAGTTAAGACCCGTGAGACAATGGACTGGTATCCGGAGGAGGATGAGGAGGACCTTATGTTCTCGCCGGCTCTCTTGGCCAGAAGAGCCAGTGAAAGCTGGATCGTTGAGCCGCCCGTGGAGGTGGAATATCCATAGTTTACCATCCATACTTTCTGGAATACATCTCTGTCCCATTCTTACAGTCGGTGCCCATCAATGTGACGCTGCAGCGGAAGAAGTCCATGCCCGATTTCCAGGAGCTGCCGCGGGCCACGGAGGCCATGAGCCGCGAGGAGGTGTCCGCCCTGGGTTCCGCCCGCCGGGAGGCAGTGCGTCGCCAGATCGAGGTCAACGAGCGCCTCAAGGCAAATCCCTTGCTGTATTTGGTCAGTCCACAGGTTAAGGTGAGTGATGGATCACTAATGGGGGTATACTATAAGCAGTTCGTTGGCCAAATGCCTCTTTTGATTTGTTTTCCCTGAAATGGTTTTACAATTGCTTCACTTACCTAAACCACTTTCTGTGTAAACATATAGTATTGCCCAGTATTTTGATGCTAATGGCGCATTCATCTATAGTTTATGAGGCTTTTATTTAGCCCTAATTTATGGCGATTTTAATAATGCTAAATACAACTAATGATTCCGTTTATTGAATTATGTGAGTCATAAAACGTTTCATTCGAAATCCATCTAATTAAATATTGGACTTTATTAAATCTATAAATTATCTTTGAAACTTTATTATATGTTTGAGCTTGACGAACCTTAAATAAAATAGAGTTTTCGAAGTCCGTTTTAAAAATAACTTTTTTTTAATAGATGTAAATTCAAGAATTTCAAATTAAAAAAAATTAACTTAATCAATTAGAATCAATATAAAATGTTCATTAGATAAATAAACCAAAAACTGTTTAACTCCAAAGAGGTTATGTTGTAAAAAAAAATTCTTAGAAAGCTAATAGATGGTCTAACACTAAATTGTGTTTATAACTGCTTTTCTTAAATTTAAAGTATAATAAATTTAAAGTATAATAATAAAGTATAATATAATTTAAAAGTAAAATTTTCTTAAAAAACGTAAAGTTAAATTGCTGAAATATTAAAGAGATTTTTAAATTTTATTTTTTACCAAAAAAAGAAAATTTTTCTAAAGATAAATACATTTTTTAAAGATTTTTGAACTCAAAATGAAATTTTTATATAATGAACGACACAAAATATATATAATCTGTGGGGAAGTCCCTTTATCTTAAAAATATATATAACATCGTACTGATCCTTGTTATCTCTCATCCAGGACTGGTTTGTGCGCCAGCAGCTGATGCTGCTCGTCCTGATTTTCAACGTCGCGCTGGCGCTGCTGTTTGTCTACATGCTCACCTAGCGCCGGAGGATGCACAGGACGACGCGGGACGACGGGAGCGGACTTGGACTTGGGTTGGGCGACTCGGGGCAGTGGCAGGGACAGGGGCAGGGGCAGCGGATGGCTCTGAGCCACTGTGGTTTTGGCTGCCACCGATAGTCCGAGATTCGCTGAGTTTCGTGGACTGTGCGGGGCCCACGGTGGCCCACAATTTGCGTTTGGGGGTGAGAGCTAATAGGTTTTTTAGCATTTGCAGTAACCAGTTTATAAACCAACTTAAGTATCTAAAGTACCATAAATGTATATCATATGTATAACATGAGGAAACACGCTAAAGATGGGAAAAAGAAATCGAATTACAAGTCTAGACTGCAGCCAAATAATGGATAATTAAATTAACTCATAGCGCAAAACTGCAATGCACAAATCGTAGCAAACTAAATACATACATACTTAGACCGCGTGGCTGTGCAGCCAATCATTTAATTTGTCGAGCCAATTTAACTTTGTATTTGTGGCTAACCAGGAGCTGGAGAGGAGATCGAATAACTATATGCAAATCAATTTAACGAATTTTTCTACACATTTAATGTAAAGATAAAGGCATAAAACAACAAAACAACAAAACAACAAACAACACTATAACCTAATCAATGTTTAATCATGATAAATAAACGCGTAATATATTTAAACTCTGGCTACTTAATATAATTCATAATACGAACGCAAACCTAGGCATATGCAAGGCAACCAAAATACCAAAAACCAAGAAACTTTTCCTATTTGCAATTAAAAATGCATTAGTCAGCAACTTAATCAAAACAAAAGGCAACCGAATAATACAAGTACTCATATTTATATATTAAAAGTGTAACGATGTGGCACCTATATTTGTATAATTAGCAAAATTTTGTGGGACCGAAAACAGCACCAACAAGAAAGGAGAAGCAGCTACAAGATACGAGTATCAAGTATCTTGAGCTCTGTTTTTGGTTAACCAGATAAAACATTTTCGAAACCAAATTGAATTCGAGAAGATCTGGGAAAGATTTACGGAATCTGAAAATGAAAAAAAAATTATATACTTTAAAGCAACGGATCGCGGTTGTTAATGAATGAAGCTGTATATATACATTTTAAAATTTTATCGTATAACTATAATTATTTTCTTCTCGATAATTTACGTTTAAATTCATAGCTGGGACGACGTCATTATTTCAAAGTGTTGCAATTTATCGTTTTTAGTTTCACTTCATTTACGATGTACGAATATGTTCTAAATATTATTATTTAATTTTTTATTTGTTATTTTATATGCATACATTATTGAAAATAAATAAAACCGCACATTCGCATCTTTGCAAGTGTACTCTGCAATTTGTTCTTATTACTCCGTTTGTTAAATAAATACTATCAAGTGCAATTATAGTGAACTATTAAACTTGCTGCTTTCCTCGGCTATTTTGTGTGTACCGAAAAAGAGCTAAAAGAGTATTCTTTCTAGGCCGTTTTATTCAAAAGATGGAGAATATAAATTGAACAAGTGTAGAACCTTACGAAATGAAAGACTTAAACTGAAAATCGTTGGCTGGTGCATACAATTTGAGATGGTAAAAAATTTGAAACAAAAACGATTTGCATTCGCCTGGATCAACGGTTATATGATCGTTGTTTAAAAATATTCATAATGCATAAACATATATATTTGCATACGAAATTTAATAAATCTAATTTGTGTATATATCTGTGTTTATCAGATTGGCAGGCATAACCAAAGAAACAAGCTGGCAAAATCAAGCGTAAGATAGAATCTTATTCAATGTTACCAACAACAAGAAAGTATATCAAAAATGAATGCATATGAATGAAACTTTTTAAATACGAATAATAAAATGCGTCAAAGCCTAAAAATGAAATTCTGTTTATTAACTGAGATGGAGTCAAGGGGGGAAAAAAGGTTTATCTATATTTTTATTCAAAATGTTTTTTAATTTCACTTATCAATTACTTAAATATATATTATTTTAGAAAACTAAAGTTTTGAAATTCATTTATTTTTAATTTTAGTATTCGAAATCTTTGTAGAGTCCAAATTGGTAACCAATTCCTATCGTTTACCTAAAGATTTGGTTTTGAATCTTGAATAGCTTAGCCCAAAAGTCTGCAATGTTTTTCGACTTCTATAATAATAATTATAAATCCAATTTTTGCAGTAAAACTACATTTTTTTGTAAAAAGTTTAATCATTATTAAACATAGTTTAATCATTATCAACAGGAAGGGAAAAGAACATAAATAAATAAGAGGACACCTAGAAAACATTTCTAGCCTAGTGATACGCCTAAACCTAACAACAACGAATGGCACTCAGTAGTCCGCATAGCCCCTTCCCTGGTTGCCATATCCAAAGTCCTTCAGGTAGTTATCAATGGCCAGGTCGAAGGTGGAGGATGGCTTATCAGGACCCGATTCGGGCCCACCATATGGCTTAACCTCCGGCTGGGGTTCCGGCACGGGATAAGACTCCGTGCGGGGTTGATAGGACTCGGTTTGGCTGGGATATGCCTCCGTGACGCTGGGATAGGAATCCTTGTGGCTGGGATAGGAATCCTTGTGGCTGGGATACGATTCCGTGGGACTCGAATAGATGGGGCTGTGGCTGGGATACGCTTCCGTCTGACTCTGCTCAACGGGATAGAGCTCCGTTTGGGGTGCTGAGTACTCCTTGGGTGCCTCAACAATGGGATAGGATGTGGTCCTATCGTAAATTGGAGGCGGGGTGGCCACCACAATCTTCTCCTCGTAGGGCGTCTTTATCTTGGCCACCGAAACACCCGACGATGAGGAAACCGCTGCGGCGGCATACTTAATGCCGGAGGAGATCTTGGGTGCGGGTGCCACTTTGCTGACGAGGGGAATGGGAACCGCCTGCTGTTTTCTATAAACTGGAATGGGGGAGTAGTAAACAGAGGGTGCTGGTGCCACTGGAGCTGGTTGGAGCTGACGTGGCTGAGCTGGCTCACTGGCGGCATAGCCCTTCTTGGTGCCATAGGCGGTGCTCAGGAGTTGGGCCAACTCCTCCAGCGTGTAGTTGGGAGCAGGTAAGTTGGTCCCCGCGGGGGAGGAGGCAACCGCGGAGATGGATGGCGGTGAGGCAGCCGAAGCTGCAGCCGCCTGTTCGTAGACCAAGGGATAGGGCTTATAGGCCTTGGGTCCGCCCACGGGTCCCACCAATCCTCCATAGCCATCGCCTCCGTACTTGGGGAAGTACTTGCGCTGATGCACATGCGTGAACTCCACCTGGCCACCTGGAGCATACTCGCCAATGGAGGAGATCTGGGTGAGGGGCTGCTTGGGACCGGAGGAGACCACCTTGCGGCAGAACTCCTTGCAGCCCAGCTTGCACTCGCAGTAGCACTTCTTGTAAGCCGATGGTGGTGTGGAATAGTCCGTTGGAGTAGGTGGAGCACTGGGCGTGGTGGTTGGATACACACGCTCCGTGGTGCTAAAGACCGCGGTGGTGGGTGCACTTGTGGTGGATCCACCTGTTGTGGTTGTGGGTGATGCCGTTGTCGGCACTTCGCTGCACGGCACCTGTTCCCACACCTCCTGCTCACACTCAGCACAATATTCCGGGAAATGGGCTTGGGTCAACAGTGCCGATGCCATCAGAATGGCCATCAATAATAAATTGCAGCGTTCGAACATCTGGAAAGGGGGAAATGCATATATGGGTTAAAAATCGTTCCCAATCGATTGTCCCACTTTTTTTTTTCTTACCTTTCCACTGAATTTCTACCCTACTCGCGATCACTTTCACTCTACTATTAGTGGAATTTCTGTCCCGGATCGCCGTTCAGATGACACTTGTTGGCTGTTCGTCGGTCGCGTGCGAAACTCTTTCATGCAAATTGCTGAATAGCTCTTAAATACGCTGCGCTGGCCGAGAGCTATTTCTTCTTCTTTCACCATAACACTTACAACGCCGAACAAATGGGTCGCGGAAGCGTTGACCGCATCACGTTCCAAATGTATCGGATAGGAACGGAGTGGGGAGGGGCGGGGGCTTGTCGGTCCGGAATGGGCCCGGGGGCCCCACAATCGACAGATTCCGGCGCTTCCGTAATACACATTCAAGCATTTCTACCCGCACTCGTCGATAGCATCAAGTGCTCGACAACAGTCATCCAATCCAAACATGAACATACATATGCTAACAAACATATCTTTTTTTTACCTCTGGTTCATGGCTTTATGGGTTTAACCTTTAAGACTTGATGGAAAGATCCCATGATCCAATGAAAATTCGGGACAAATGGTAGAAAGATATAATAATATATTAAATTTAATTAGGACATTTCTAAAACTTCCCCATCTGCACGGGTTGTATGTGTTGTAGAACCTCACAATTTTATTTAGTTTTTTTTTAGATTTTGCTATTTTTATTAAGTAATTCCTAGCTGTGCCCATTCCGCACTCGTCGACCTTTTTTTCGGTTCTGCACCATATTTGCCAGCAGTTTGGGGATTTATAATTTCTGGGTCTTGGCCCAGATCTGATAATATTGTCTGAGGTCGATTAACTTATCAATTTTTGGTTGTAATTTCGTGATCCTCACGTACACAACGGATAATCACATTTTTGTAAGTGATAAAGTGTATATAATCTGTTTACCTTTACTGATTTTAACGGATTATAAAATGCACTTACATATAACAACACAAAACATTGGATGTATATTGAAATTTATTTTATTAATTACAAATAACATGCTGAGAATCGCACCAAACACTTTACCTCTAAATCGATTTTAAAGTTATGAATAACTGAGTTAATAAGGTAAAAGGCCTTGCACCAACAGAAATTCACAGGAATAATATTTTGATAGTATTTACCAGACTAAGCACTGTTTTTTGTTTTAAAATTGGTAGCTGAGTATAGCGTTGTGTCTTCTTTTCTTTTTTTTTTTGATGGAGATCTAAATAACATACAGTTTTACAGAAACATATGTGTACACTTCGGGATACTTGAAACAACTTTTTGGAAATGCACTTTTCAAGCTAATAAAACCCAAAAAAGGAAAAAAAATTAACTGTTTGCAAATGCTTGCTATTTATTCATAGAATGGTTGATAAAATTTAATTTTAAACCGAAATTATGAATAAATGTTAGGATAACCAAAGCGAGTTTCGGATATCGTGCCCTAGTCTATGGTTAATTAAGATTGGCCACACGACTTTGGAACGGTTTGGCTCCGGAGTAAACCTTAATATCCGGAATAAAACTTCGCTCGTCATTTGCATCTTGCTCCACGGTTTCCGTCCTTTGGATGGAGCTGCGCTTCTTAATTTTATCCCAGCGCCTAGGTTCGAGTTGTGATTTTGGTTGGGCTGCTTCTTGGATTTCAGAAGATTTTTGGTTTGAACTCTGATCAGGAACCAGTCGAACGGTTTCCCTTCGACTTGCCATTTCCACATCGATGGTATCAGTTCCAC
Source organism: Drosophila suzukii (assembly GCF_043229965.1). NCBI lineage: Eukaryota > Metazoa > Arthropoda > Insecta > Diptera > Drosophilidae > Drosophila > Drosophila suzukii. The sequence continues at coordinate 18,647,236 of NC_092080.1, read as the reverse complement.
TTTGAGCACTAGTCAGTCGCTTTAGCATCTCCTGGTAATGCGGTTGATCCGCAGTAATATACTCCGGTTCGTCTTCGGGATTTAGGATCCGGTAATTGGGGGTCCCCAGCTCGAAGGTGGTAAACTCTCCGTGCTCCACCTTGTTCTTCAGATGTTTTGCCGTGTATCCATACTGTTTGAGCGGAGCCATCCACTTGGCATCCGCATCCGCATCCTTTGAGCCTCCCAGGCAAAAGCCAAGGGCCATCAGCAATAAGACCAGTAGTCGCCGTGTCTCCAGCCAGCCAACCATTTTCGCACTGATGCTCCATTGATCTTTGGCCAGAAGCGTTAGCCAAACCCAATAGAATCGCCATCGGCGACGCCGACTGAGCCGGTAATTGGATACCCCCAAGTGGCAGCAGGTACGTGAGATTAGAGTCATCTATGGGACCATGTCGCGTCTGGCGGAGATAGCATTAGTTTGTGCTTATCAAAAATTCGAAGCCACCTGGGCCATGACACATCTTTTTGTGAGACTAGATTAATCAGACTTAGACTTACACATTCGAGTTGAACTAAGTTAAACATTTCCCATTCAAGTTTCATTCAGAATTTGTTTTCATTTTAAATCATTACCACTTTTTATACCCGTTACTCGTAAACTTAAAGGGTATACTAGATTCATCGGAAAGTATGTAACAGGTAGATGGAAGCGTTTCTGACCCTATAGAGTGTGTATATTTTTGATCAGGATCACTATCACTAGCCTGTATGAACGTATGATCTCGGAAACTATAAAAGCTAAAACGTTGAGATTTGATATGTAGATTATGCAGATTCTAGAGATTCCTGCGCAACGTATTTTGTTTCAGCAGGGTGCCAACGCCCACAAACGTCGATAACGCTAAAATATATCTAGCACCAACTTTCTTTATATATTTGAAAAATTTAAATAATATTTTGTTTTGATTACCAATGTCAATCTACATACCCAAAAAATGTTCAATTCGTTAAAAACGTAAAGGCAAATAAAGTGTGCAATCTTGGGAACAGACGCTTTGCTACTTGTAAATCTCTATCCTCTCACTCCCCTTAGCTGAGTAATGGGTATCTGATAGTCGATGGCATCGACTATAGCGTCCTCTCTTGTCTGTGATGTTTTAGTGAGTTTTTTTAATGCGATTAATCTGTACTCAGTGATGATTTTGATAATCATAAATTTGGTTTTTCCATATTTCGAAAAGAAATCCCTGACCCTTCCCAGTTTAAAAACTCTATGATTTTTGTGTTCCTCTGCGAACAGTTTGAATGTGATGCATCTTTATAGTTAGGTAAAATGTATGCTGTCTGTATGTACAATTAATGTGCTAATCGAAATTAAATTATGATGGTTGTATGACAGTGAAGCTTTCCCGGGTCGAGACGGGTATCCTAATGGGCTTGTGATGCTAATGTCAGTGGCTAGATCTTTTCAGTACTTGTACTGAGCTGTGGGTCCGGAAACAGAGACGTAGTTACCCGAGGACAGCTCCTGCTTGATGATGGCCTTGGGGGCGGCGTAGTGAACGAGTGGAGCCACCGGCAGCACTGGAGTCAGGAGTTTGGCGGCCAGGAGCTTCTTGGGCGGCTCAGGCAGCGGAATCTTGATGTCCGTGGGCTCCCGCTGGACAATCGCCTCGAAGCCGTTGTGATCGTCCGCCTTGTACTGGACAATGCGACGATAGCCATCGGAGTCGATCAGCTCATAGACGCCCTCGACCTTGTCGTCCTTGCGCGTCTCCTTCTGGCTCTTGATGTCGCCGGTGTGGGGATCGTTCACCGACCACTGGAACTCGTAGGCCACTGGTCCGTAGTCCGGCTCCGGCTGCAATTCCAAGGCCCACACGGCGCTGGCCAGGCACAGGCATAACAGATAGGTAGCCTAGAGAGGATATTATATTAAGATCCCAGGAAACGCACTCCTTTACGCCACTCACTTTTCCAATCATTTTGGTTTTTCTTTTTGGGTTCTCAGAACTCTTTGGGGTATTGAAATGCACTCGACAAAGATCGGAATCGAAGTAATTAATCTGGGTAGTCCTAGGCTGCTTATATACGAGCACTCCACTCTTAGATCCGACTCAGATGTGGCAATCCACCCAAGGTGTCGTGTCGCTTTTCGGCACGCGCCTCCCAAACAAGATCGCCGGCACAAGTGGAGCGCGCTCATTAAGTGAGCCCCGAAAAAGTTATAATTAAGCAAGAAATATGCAAAGTCTGGTTCGCACAAGTCTGAGGAAAATGCACAGCACAAAATATCAACCAAATAAGTATTAAGTTCTGTAAGGAAACTATGTTTTAAGTCGAGGGAAATAGATTGATTTTTGGATATCTTTGAATTGGCTGGAAAAGGTCGGTTTGAGATCCTTGTTAAAGAACTTGAGGCTATGATGGTCAATAAATAATTTAAAAGTCTTCCTAAAAGATTTTTTTAACATTGGCTTAAGGTTAATAATACAAATTAATAAATATTGTTAAATTAAGTTAACCTACTAAAAATTCGTAGAGGAAGGCCACAAAGCTAGTACTACTCCCCTATGTTAGTCTTAGTTTTGCAAACTTAACTATTATTTTTAATAAATAAATAAAGAATATACAGATTATTTTTAGTTTGTACAATTACGTTCAATTTCAAAAGCTCTAAGAAAAAGGTTTGATTTTAAACAAATTTATGATCCTATCAGATAAATGGTTTATAAAATTGAAAAACTCAAGAATTCATTTTGTATCCAAAGATTTATAGAAAATACTTCATTAATTCCTAAAGTTTAATAATACAAGTTATTGTTAAATTTAATTTTTTCAACTGCACCCCATTCGCATTGCATTAAACAGCCAAACGAATATGCCGCAAGTGGGAGAGCTTAGTGATCTTAGAGGTGTCGCGCTAGTTTGTCTGGTCTGACCAACAAATGTGCAGATTAATTTACTTTGTCAATAATTTGCAACATTAGGCATTGGGCAACAAGGCCTCCGACTGCATTAAGTCATAAAAATAATTGTCATGTTTTAATGGATGGCGCGCCAAAAACAGATTGCAGATGGGATAGGGGCAGGTGTTGGGGGTTGGAACCTTCATGGCATGGCTCAGAGGCCAGATCCTTTGGCCAGGTATCTGGCCACAACTCGTTCGATGGCATTAACAAATATTTTAATTAATCGCCATTAGACGAGTTTCCTTTGCGCCCGAAAAACCAGGTTACTCTATCTGAAAAGTTTTGATTTAACGCAGCCGCAGAGCGTGTTTGTCGAACCTTAAAAGCAATCTCTGGTATGTGCACTTGTTAGGCGTAGTTGGCTCTGAATCTGGGCTAACTAGTCAACTAGATATTGATAAAGCAGCTCTATGCGTAAGTTTAGTGGTCAATTTCATCAGCTTTAGTTCTTCTTACAATCTATTGTTTATTATTAGTTTGTGCGTTGGGATTTGGGTTTAACCGCTTTTTTTTAGTCAGCATCCTCACTTTCCTTTTCCAACTTGGCACGTATTGTTCTTTGGCAACGTGACCTCAGCAGTTCTCGTCGAAGGGCATTGCTCTCCGATTCAACAGTTTGAATAAGCTAAAAATTAAGGTTGGTAAGAACATAGTAAAATAAGATATGTTCTAGCATACGCTATGGGTTAGAGCAGCCCTTTCCATGGTTTCTGCATCGGCATCGTCATCCTTGGGTCCAGACTCACTGCTTGAAGAGCAACGACGAGCTTTGTAATGAGCCCCAGGATAGTCCTCTTCATATTTTGGAGGAGGATCATCATCGTTGGGTGCTGAAGCTGCAACACTGATTGCTCCTGATTCTGAGTTCAACTTCAGAGCAGCCAATTCATCTCGTAAACTTTGATTTTGCATTTCCAGTAAATCCACCTTAAAAGAGGGTAATATTAATTAAATTCCCTGATCCTTTTTAAATACCTTCTTACGCTTTCCAGTTCAAAATCCATTTCATCGATAATGTCGTAGGACTCATCTAGGGCTCTTTGGAGCTTCTCCACTTTGGCCTTCAGCTCTTGCAATTCATTGATATCGCTTTGGGCCGATTGCCGCTTCTCTTTCATTATTTGTTGCTCTAAAAAGAAAGATAAATATGGAGTACCCCTATGGTTAAACTACTGTATAACCCCACCTGCATTTCTTTGATCTAGAGAGGATTTCATTACCAAGCCTGTAAGTGTCTTCTGCCGCTTAAACATCTCCTCCAGGGCACGACATCGTTTTACCTTCTCCAAGTAAGCGTCATGGAGCTTGTTATACTTCTTCTTGTGCTGCTGCACTGTCTCCACCAGACGATCGCGCTCCTCCTCCAATTGAAAGGCCATGATCTTGGCCTCGACATTTATGGCCGCATTTGTGCTGTGGTTGGTGGAGGCGCGATTTAGTCGATGGCGCAGCAAAATGTTTTCCTCTTCCAGCTGGGCATTTCGAGATTTAGCTAGAAAGGAGTTTCACTACATTAAGTATACGCAGCGGCATTGCTTATACGCACCGGCTGCCAGTTCCGCATAGAGCACCTGCATCGTAGATGTGGAACGCTTCTCCATTAGTAAGATTTTTTCCTATTTTATAGTTTTGTAAGTGAAACAATTACTCAGCGACTGAAGAACCTTTTGTTGCTGAAAACAGTAAAGATAAGCTATCAGCGGGTTGGATTGAATGGTTATCGCTGCCAGAGTTACTTTGCTAAATTATTCGATTACTTAGGAATATAAAAACTAGATTAAACAAATTTGTTGCATTAAACCATAATATAACTACAGTCAAGCTTCCATAACATGTAACAACCTGGCAGTTAAACAAAATGTAGTAGCTTCGCATTCAATGACTAAATTTTATAAGTTTTACCTATAAATAAATAAATCGTTAAAAATTATTTGGCTCTACTTCTTTTGATTTACTAATTTTTAAATATTTTCTAATTTAAGAAAATGGAAAGTCAAATCATAATAAATAAAACATTTTTTATAGTTTGGAGGTACGAAAATTTCAGTATTTTCAACGCTTTAGATTATTTTTTTAATACTAATATATATATTTTATTATATTTTAACATTGTATTTTAAATAAACATTATATTGATATTTATTATAATTAAATTGTTTATCTACACACGTAGACGTAAAGTAACGTTGGGTTCGAGTCTTGGCTATAAGAAATTCTCATGGTCACACCTTTTTTATAGACTCGGAATCAAGAACCGATTTGTTTTGGCGCTACTTAGCCAACATTTCAAACCTTTTAGAAAATCAGTTTTCCACAACATGTTTTGTAAGTACAAACAAATATTCTTTTGTCTATTACAATATGGTTTTATTTTCTTTTTGTTTTCAGGAGTCTCATTGTTTTCATTTCATACATGTTCTTATGTAGTTTATTTGCAATATTTTCTCTAAGTAAAAATATGTATTCCTTAACATACTTTTCGCATATACATATTTATAGATATATATTGGTTTTTTGCACCTAAGTACCACAATTTTTGTTTGTGGTCTTTATTAAAATCGCTCTTCAATAATGTATAAGTTATGTTGTACAAACACATCCCGATACGAATTCTTAGCTACGCATAGGTACTTATTAACGTACAATTGTATACATATATTTATTAATATGGATGTATCTATTTAGTGCTCGGGGAGCTCCTCTCTGCCTCCGTTCCTACTGTATGTGGCTGGCTGGTGTAAACATAGAATTAGTTGGTACTAATTAACCTAGATTGCATCACTTAGTACTACTGGGGTCTTGCACTCGGGCAGTGCGTAGGAAAACAACCGGATGAAGCGGTTGCATTCCCATTTCAGTTGGGTTACTGATTTAATCCGCGTGTATATTTAATTGATATTTTTTAAGGCATTATCGCATTTAAAGTACATCATTCGGTTTTAAAATCTAGGCTAGACGTGCTCTTCTCGCTACGCTTAAAACAGGGAATTTAGTATTTTCAGTAAAACTAGTCCAGACCTATTCTTCATTCGAACCCTTCTATTGGATGCACAATGTGTGGCCGCTTGTCCACAAAGATTCTCTAAATAATGTATTGCATAAGAATTACATTCAGCGTACTTCCTTTCTATCCGACGTTTTCGTTAATTTTTGTTTTCTATACTCACACATTGTTTCACAGCACAATTTCCATTGACAATTGTTTACATGTTCGAATTATTAAAACATTGTAATTTGCTATTCGTTTCTCTTCCCTTCCGCCAACTGGTTCTCAGTCAATCGTCTCACTACGAAACCGAGATTGCCCAAAGTCGAGCTAAAGCGAAACATTTCGAGCAGTTCGAACGCTTAATCGACTTATCGCGGGTCTGCATTCCACTAAAAATACAATACAAAATATTCCTATCACAACGATCTACTCCTACCCTAAAGTATGCTAGTTGCTTACTAGGATTCCTATTCTACCGCCTGGTTACATAAATATTATCTGCAAGTATTCGTAATCGTATCGCATTCGGATTCGGATTCGGATTCGAATTCTGTTTGAATGTTGCATATATCAAAAGATTTCTATTTTCAGATGCCTTCTACTAGGAAAGTAGATTTGAACACTCGGTTGTAAGTACAATGAGCAGCTGAGAGTTGAGTCACTTCGTCGGGAAACGGGCGATGACCACACACACTCAAAACACGAGATGCGATTGCCGCCAGGAATGGAGCCGTTGCGGTTACTGCTTCCGAAAAACCAATAATCCTAGCTTAAAGCTACTTGACATAAAACTAAGCACAATTGGAGCGCTCTTCCTCTTCGTCATCATTGTCGTTGATGAGCTCGTTCCGATCGTCATCGATCTGTATCTTGTGGTGCGAGGTGTTCCGTGTGTGCTGTGGATGCGGGTGACCGGCCAGGGAGCTGGAGGTAGCAGCCTCCGGCAGCACTTGATAGTTAAGATCCTTGGAATTGGTACGCCGATGCCGCAGCACACTTAGACCCGTGTTGCTGGTATCCGATGCCACCTGTCCAGAGGCGTTGTTCACGGGAGTTCCACTGGAAATTTTGGTGTTCAAGTCCTTCGAGTTGTTGCGGGAATGACCACGAGATCCAGCTGCACCGGCTTCCATTTCGTTTGAGTTCTTTAGTTTGCCAACATCCGTAACCACGTTCTTCAGTACATTCACATTCTTCTTGGGATTGTGATGCGGATGGGGATGCCGAAGGAAGTCCGCATCGAAGCGTATGTTGTTGGGCATGTAGATTTGGTCGTAGCTGTGGTTTCGCGAGTGCTTCTTGACAAAGTGCCCACAGCCGGTGGTCAGCTCGTCGTCATCATCCTCTTCGGCACAGTCCTGCGGGCGAAGCTGGTTCTGAATATATCGAATGGGTTGGCTGGGGTTGTTCAGATCTGTCGAAAGATTGCGAGTGTGCGCCTGGAACTTCTTGAGATTCTTGTATTTGCTGCTCGCACCACCACTCGCATCCTGACCAGCTGCGTCCGCCGGCCCGCTGGAAGAGTTGTGATCCCGAGCAAAGCTTTTGATCATCTTCACATCACACGAGGCGCTTCGGAAGTGTTTCTTAGATTTCGTCTGCGGCTGGTTACAGGTGTTTGCAGGAGTCACCACATGACCGCACTTGTCGTAACTGCAAAAGATTCAATTTGGTTGGACAACAATCTTAGATATAAAAAGGCAGATAGACTCACCAGTAGTCCATCTGCATGGTTCGTGAATCGTTTCGGGAATGGCGAAGTATCTCTGTGGGTATGATCAGCTCTCCGCCACCTCCAACAAATGCAGTGGACGGCTCAGCGCCAGATAGTTTTTCCTCAAATACTGCAATAAAGAGAAGCCAGAGTTTATAGTGATAAATTAAATATAATTTTGTGTCACACCAAACTTACATTTGTCCAGGCTAATGATGGATCCGATGATTGGATCGCTTGCGTTTAGAGGCTTCATTTTCTCAAGCTGCTTGCGCCTACGCACCAACCACCAATCCACCATAAAGATAAACAAAGCCACCAGCTTCACAGACGCACAGAGACCAACATATCTAAGATATAATGATATCAGATTGAAAAAAGGTTCTATAGAGTAGTTATAATATTCATACTTGTATCGGAACTTTTCGATATCGTAGATGAGACAGCGACCGCCCTTCTCGCCGCAGGACGACTTCCAGAGCAAGCAAGTAGAATCGATGAGGTTTCCAAAGAGGATGGGAGCCGGTATGTAACCAAAGAGTCGAAAGATCACAAACTGCATGCCCAGCGCAAAGGAACGCTCCTCCTCGGACACCGATCGCAGTACGATCATGAGCAGCGGCATCTGTGTGGAGGCCACCACGAAGGTCATGAAGAACAGCAGTATGAGGAACGGAAAGATGGTGCGGCAAGGTGTGGCACATGGACCAGCGGTGGCCACCGGCACCACAGTCACCTCGGCGAAGTTCTCGTTGGCACTGAGCGCCTGAGCCTGGCTTCCTCCAGCGCCACGATAAATGCTGCTCGAGATGTTGGCGTGAACACCTAAAAATATAAATTATTACAAAATTAATTGTAATAAAAATCCAGATTTTAGAATGGTAACTTACATGCACAGTTAGTATAGTTGGTGCTGGATGTGGATGAGAAGGCCGTGCAGCCGGCGTGGCAGGGACTGAAGTAGGTGAGTCCATTGTTGCCACATACCGGTTCCACCTCGCTGGTCAGGCACTCGCAGCCAAAGTTGCACGCGGCCGTGAGATTCACCTGGAAGGGCTGCTCCAAGGTAGATCCATGCTTGTTACTCGTGTAATATGGAATTGTGGTGCCAGCCATCTTTAGGTTGTCGCAACCGAGGAAGAATAGCATCGCATAGCAGGCCAGGCAGATGACATTGGTGATCAGGACGAATTGGACGGCGCCCTTGGGCTTCAGTTGGAACCGTTTCAGGATGCAGCCTCCGAGGAAGATGCCGATGCAGGCTCCAGGCACGGCGATCGATCCGGTGAAGATGTTGGCCTGACTCTTGCCCAAGCTGAACTGCGTCTCCAGGTACTTGGGCAGGAAGACCACGAAGCCGGAGACGATCATCAGCTCCATGCAGGCTCCCAGGCAGGTCACGATGTAAACGGGATTCTTCACCAGGCGCAGCATTGACTGCGGAATATCCTTGATGTCCTTTCCGTACCCGGTGTCCACCTTGGGCGGCGGCTGGTCTTCCTTGCTGGTCACGGCCACTATCTCCAGTTTCTTCACCTTGCCCATCTCATCCGTGGTGGCAGTGGCCCCGGAGTTGTTTGGCAGAACTGGCTGCACTACGCTGCTCTTACGGATTTTCTTCTTTTCTCGGGCAAGAACCTTGGGGAAGGAAAAGAAGGGCACGGCCACCACCAGCAGGATGACTCCGCACAGCAGAAAGCCGCCCCACCACATTCCCACCCAACGTCTGTCGCCGGGAGCTGCAAGAAATCAATATGTTTAACAAAGTTCAGTTTTCATTACTGATGCTTTAAAAATTGCTATGAAATTTTAAAACAATTAAGGCTTTAAGAACTCTTTAAAAATCTCAAATTTTAGTTCTTGAAAAACTTTTCACATTTTTTTACATTTACATTTCTATAGAAGTTTTTCTGAATGGACGAAAACTAATTGATTTCGGAATTGGTTGGGTGTTACTTTAATTTATGGTACAATACTGCTTTACTGTTTTACTAATTTAAAAAAGAAGTTCTTTGGAAATATAAAATATTTTTCCATTTTATTAAAAGCTATTAGATTTAAAAATTTAGTTGCTTAAAAAATCGTTCTGGGCAATTTTTATTGATCTCAAAAGGCATTTTACTCACTGATCGATATGGTGGTGGAGGATAGTGAGTCCATGTGGAAGGACAGCAGGTAGGCGCCAAGCAGGAATCCCACCACGGGTCCAAACGCTCCCATGCTGTACATGCACCCGATGTACATCGAGGAGCTCTCCGTGCGCACGTGGTCGTCCACGTAGGTGGTGCCCAGGGTGAAGAGCGGACTGCCGCCGCAGCCGAGGAGCAGCTGGGCGAGCACGAAGAGCAGCACGGGCCCCGTGGTGGAGGCCTTGCCCTCCAGGCAGTTGTCCTCGCGCAGCGTGTGCGGCGCCAGTGGTTGGTTGGACAGACCGCTGGACAAACGACCCAGGTCCATGTCCTGGTTCCTAACCAAAGCACTCTTGCAAATATTATCGCTGGTTTTGTTGACGATCGCAATACCAGGATTGGGCTCGCCCGTGAAATGCGGCACCATGAACACCAGCGAACCAATGCCCATGATCACCGCTCCGATTCCGATCCACACGGGAATGTGCCGCCTGCTGCCCAGGTAGCTGACGAAGATCACCGTGATCACGTTGCCGATCTCATAGCTGGAGGCTATCAATCCCGAGTAGCTGGAGGGGATTTCGAAGCGCTTCTCGATCGTCGTAATCACCGAGTTGATGTAGCCCGAGCTGAGGGCCTGCTGCATCATCACCAGCAGCGAGAGCAGCAGCACGAAGATCTTGATGCGGGCGAAACGCTGTATTCCATAGGGTCGGCAGTTGAGGATGCCGCAATCGCCCGACCGAAACTGCTCCTCGTCGAAGTCCTCCTCCGGATCCGGAGCCGGGCATTTACCAGCCGACGCCTGACGACTGTGGCACTTGACCGTCACGCTGTCCACGCCCACTGACGCACCTGCAGCTCCTCCGCCCACCGCCGACGATAGCTGCTCCCCGGCCAAATAGGACGTGGCATGGGGCTGGTTGTCCTGGTCAAGGGCCGCATCTATACTGCTGTCGTCGCCGCTATTCGTCTCCGAGTAGAGGCCGGTCATCTGGTACATCGATTCCTGCCGCCTGCAAGTGAGAGTGTTTCTGTGGTCAGATCAACAAGAAGGATTTGACAATAGGCGCTGAATTTTTGCATTTTTTATTGGGTTTTTGCCATACCCCAAGCCAAAACTCGTTGAAAACGTTAAATTTTAACCTAATTTCCAAACATTTTATGACAAGCGAAAAATTGGGATATTGTTGGATAGGATTGGATTGATTGGTCCATTAAGCTAACCGTCCTGGGGTCGTTAAAAGATTAGAAATTCAGTTGGCAACTTGCCTTTTCGGTAGAACCACCTATGCTCTTTGTGTTCTAAACCAAAGTAATACATTTAACAACTAAGATTTTATTAATCTTATCAAAATGTTAATATTTATTGAATATCTAAGAATCTTTCTATTGGTTAATAAAGTATTTTATAAAAACTTTTCTCAAAATCTATGAAAAGACATGACCAATTCGCTGTTGTGGTATATATTATTAGCTTGAATATTTTATTGCTTCTTTATATTTTGCAGATTGTTTGATAATAAATTTAAAAAGAGTACGTTATTTGTAAGGACTATTTATAAGATGAAAATTGTTTTTATTGAGTATTATTATTATATTAAAATAAACGCTCTTGTTTGTAGTAGAGAGCTTATCTTATAGGCATACATTTATTTCCTTGCGAAGTATATTTTCACGGTTACGTCGATTCAATGTTATATAAAAAATGGATTTAGCTCGCCTTTGGCCAGGGTATTCAGAGTTTCAACCTTGCATCGGTATTTGGTGTCTTTTTTGTCAGCCTATCTAAAGGCGGCCTAGAACTTGGCGATGGACGGTCCAAGGACGCCCGAGGGCGAGGTTATTATGGCCCACTCAATGTCAAGCTCTTTGGGCTGTTGGCCAACACACTGCCCCATCCATCAGTCCACTGCCCATCCCTCCTCCTCCCCGCGGCTTACTTGGCTTGGCAGCTGCAACCACAAATGCTCCAATGGCTCACCCTTTGGCCGTTTTTTTCCTAGGACTTCAGGACTTCCCCGTTCGAGGACTCTTCCGGAGTTCCTTCGACTGGCAGTGCACGCGGATGACTGCGGTAGCTGGCGAATCGAGCCAGTCGCTAGTCGAGCCTTCAAGCTCACGTGCTCACCCTGGACTTGTTTGTCACGCTTTCCTTTTCCTGCTCGGGGGCCTTTGAATATTTCAAACTTGACCGACTCCTCGTAATCGACTGTTATCGATTGGTTTTGACGGGACCAAGGCGCTGCAGTCTTATGAATTATTAAACCAAACAAACCCACCCACCCAAGTGCCCACAAACGTGCCGAGAACTTCTGTTTTCCCCCATCCTCAGGCTAATTATTGATATAGGGTATTTGTATCGGCAAATAATAATTTTATTTATTTGCCCAAGGCAAGTGTCAATTTAGGTAAATAGGATTTCCATTTCCTTGGACCAAGGGGGAGGGCTAATATCTCCAAAACAAAAACAAAATAAAATCAGGAAACTAGAGAGTAGAAACTGGCAACTGCAGCGATTTCCTCACCTGTGACCTTTGCGATTTGCCGTGCCGGCATCGTTGGCATTGTTGCTGTTGCCACTGCTGGTGGTGCCTGCTCCCACATCTGCCACGCCCCCGGGGGGTGGGTCGGATTCCTGCTCGAAGGAGGGATTCGTATACTGCTCGATGTGCTTGGCTGACATTATGTAGCAGCGCAATCGTTCACTCGGTCAATCGATCAGCTTTGAGGCATATCCTGGAACGGAAGAGTAATATACTTTAGCACTGGAGTTGACTTTCAGAGTTCAGAGGTTGTGCCACGAAACTGTCATTAGGGAGCTCCACACACACTCACACCCACAATCCCCCATAGAGAAACAAGTCCCCAGTTGATGACGCCGACAATTACTTCCTGAAATGCTCGCCCCATTGCCACACTAATTGAGCTCAAACAGAAGAGTCGCTGCAACATGCGACCAAGATGGAGTGAAAAAAACGGGAAAAAGATAATTACGGAAGGCGGTAACCCTGCCACCACCCACCGTGCACCTCCCACCACCACCCCCCATTTAGCTTTCCCAGACTTCCGCAGGACATGAAGGATGCTCGCTGACGCCGTCTTCTATTAAAAAGCTTGCTCTACACTCAGGCACTTGTCCATGTGAGGATGTTGGCCATACATATATGGGGTCGTCGTGGGGTTAGCAGAGAATGTCCTCATTCGAGATGCAATCGTGACACCATCCTGACATTTTAAAGCTCAAGGAAACTAGCTCATTCAAAAGGATAAGGAATAAAATCGCCACATACAATTTCAGATTGAAAATATAGTATACATACTTCTCTCTAGAATAGCTCGGTTAAAAGAAATAGAAATAATATCAACCCTTGAAATAACAGAAAAAAGATATAGTATACCTACAATTTATCTATTCTATAAATGTTACAATGCATATTCGTTATTATAATACATATAAAATGGTTTGTATACTTTCAGAAGCGAATCAAAAGCCCTAAAAATGTTTGTTTCTAAGTCACAAAGGTAATTGTATTGCAAAATGTTGTAACTCCGATCGAGGTGATTTAAAAAGGTCCTTAAGAAATATAAAATTTAGTCAAACAAATTTATAAAATAAAGCTTAACATCGAATCACAATCCTGTATCGCCAAATGGTTCGACATCTTTTTGTTTTTTTTTAATTTATGGCCCATTGCTTTCTGAGATAAACGCGTGACAGGACCACACAACCCGCACGTTCAAGGAAGGGCTAATGAAAGTGCTATTCCCTCGTCAAGATACAAAAAAGATTCCAATGGCATCGTCATCGTCATTGTCATCGCCATAATCGTCGGGGGGTGAGAGCTAACAGTTGCTCACTTCGCCGGGCGATTTTCCTTTCATTAATATGCGATACTGCCAAAGACCAGCAGCTATAACAACAATCGAGGCAACGCCACTTGAACACGCCTCCTCGCACGCATTTCCAGGGGGCAAGAAAGGAAGAATTTTATCGATTGCCTCGCAGGGTCTCAAAAGAAATATGAAAATCAGCAAAAAGCTAATGCTGCTACTGCTTTCCGGCTCCTCTATAAGCCCACCACTCCGTCCATCTCCAAGGTGGGAACCCATGCAAATGGCAACTAATTGAGGATTTACTTGGGAGCTTACCCTTATGGTTGGATGGATGACCGCTTAAGTGTGATTTAGGGCTTCCATTAGTACTAGGTGCTGCACTTCTGGCTGCATTACTTCACCCACTGACCAGTTAATCAATTATCCCCATCCCCCCCAATCGAATTTTCCGCCCGGTGACCCACAATGGCTGCCCCTTATTGCTACCATGTTCCACATTTTCAATTTTTGTTTCTTTTCAGCTTTTCTAGGGGGTTTGTAGGGGGTTTTTTGGTGTCACAGATGCTGCAGCTGTCCCCGGATAAAAAAAGTATAATGAAAGAAGAGCAATCTTTTTTTTTAGGCTTACTTTTTTCTGCTTCTCTTCTGGCCAATTGCCAAACATAAATTGTACCCTGTTCTAGTTGAGGTAGTCGCCGAATGTAGCAGGAAATGTTTACTCTAGAGATCAGCAAATCGAGCAAGCTTTAATGATGCCACTGCTGAATTACATCTCTAATTGGAGCACAATCGGAAATGTTTTTATTAATCAGACCTATCACGGGAAATAAAAACATGGAGCAAAATATTTCCTCTTTGCACAATAATTTATATGGTAGAGGATGAATGTCACAACAAACTCTCCCATGAGTTGCACAATGTGAGTTAATTAAAGGGCAACATGGCAGGGACCATAAGGGGTATTACATAAATTTAGTTTGTACGGAATATTGACATCATTTATGAAATGTCAGGAGAGGATGTCCAGGGTTCGAGCGGTGAAAGCGACCACAGAAAACCATCAAATTGAGTTGAGTTCGCATATTTCGAATATTAAACATAATGCAGGACAGCAGAGTGGCAGTGACAGGTGGATTGTTGCATAAGCATTACCAAGGGAAGGGATAAATGAAGAGTTGGATTATGGAAAAGGCTTTTAAGGCCTCCTCTTCCTCACTTAATGGAAAAGTTACCGAAACCGAATTTCGTAGCAAATTTAAGTTCCAAATGGAAGGCAAACAAGTTAATTTTTATTCAGATGGCGTTGGTAATTTAAGAAAACCGTTTTTATAGAGCACCTTATGGCCTGATCTTGATCAATTGGCATTAGTTCCGTGCTCACGCCCTTTGTGGGATATTCCGCTGACTATTCACAGTCCATGAAGATGCGAATCACGCACGGGTTCTATCTCTCCCTCTCTAAGTATTCCCCCCAGTATTTTCTATATCTTTGTGTCTGGGGTAGGACATTGAACCCCCAAAACACTGCCCAGAGATGGCTGATGTAATTAAATAAGACAATAAGTAAGTCCGACGACATTCAACAAGTGCGAGAAAGAGGAAGATCGAGCAAGTGCAAACTGGAAGCAAGATTTATTTCGTGCGATTCTTGGCCAAAATGGTAAAGGTCAGACGGGCCGAGTTTCAGCCCGAAAGCCTGTCATAGCCAAATAAAGAAACTTGCTCAAGACGGGGAGATTTCGGCTTTGGGTGAGTCACCTCTCTCTTTTTCGCTTGTTGTTTAATTGTTAATTCATTGAGTACGTATTTAGAATCTTAATGGCACTTTTTGAAGAACAATCAAAAGTAAATGGAAAGTAAATACAATTGCATTGCCATATTCGATACCCAAACTGCATTTATCTGTATGCACAAACAACTCACAGATACAGATACGGATACATAAGCGATCTTATGCGATTCGCATACAGGAAGTTGAGTTTACAAAACAAGTTTTTTGAGCGCGGTTTCTTCTCTTGTTTTGTTTTGCTTCGCTTTGTTTTTATGTTTTTCTGCTGTTTCTTGCTTGGCCAATTTCTGTGCTAGTAGATAAAAAGATACAAATATACTTTCACGTGGAGTGTGAATTCCCTATAGTATAGAAGGCACAAAAACACTTCAATCGTTAGTAACTAATTACGGAAAAATTATTTCTTTGCTGATGCGAGTGCATGGGGATGTTGTTCAGTTGTTATACATATACATATGTGTTCGCT
Source organism: Drosophila suzukii (assembly GCF_043229965.1). Taxonomy (NCBI): domain Eukaryota; kingdom Metazoa; phylum Arthropoda; class Insecta; order Diptera; family Drosophilidae; genus Drosophila; species Drosophila suzukii. The sequence continues at coordinate 18,631,355 of NC_092080.1, read as the reverse complement.
GATAAGAGTCTCTATATACTGCCGAAGATTTCCTTCATAGAAGTGGAACAAAGACAAGAGGCGAAAAAGAGACAAATGGGCATTTGCGCTTCTTTAGTTTGAAGTAATTATGGAGAAACACTATGAAAACAGTGCGATAAGACTGCGGACGTCTATCTCGGAACAAACAATTAGATTTCCCATGCCCGCCACCACAAAAACATCTTAAGGTTGATAAATACGGCACAGCGATCTTATAAGGCTCTAAGTGTATTTGCGCAACTGTTTCTGGTATAATTTAATTCAGATTATTTTCAAGGCTAATAAGCACTTCTAGCTCAACATTACTCATGGAACTAGAACATATCGTTTTTTTAAAGCAAATATAGTTGAAAACAATATTTGTTTGCTTTTATTTTAAAGCCCCAGGCTTTAAAAAAAAGTAAGTACTGAAACGACTCAATTAACCACAGTCACGGAGATTACAGACCCTAATACAGAACTAAAGCCTGTGTTCAGACCAGAGACTGATAGAGATAAGGAGTCTTGTTCCAAAGTATTACTTAGAGCTTGTGGATGAGAGATTATACATTTTTTGACCCTCCGACCTACATTTATACATTTTACGCAATACACTTTTGATTACTATTCTCATTTCATAGTCTTCAACATTTTGACGTATTTGCCGAATGGGGAATATCATTGCGAAATAATGGGAAAAAGTCCACTTCATTTTCCAGTTTGACATTAATGCTCATTTTATAAGTTCGTTATCAGTTGTTTTAAATTAACTAATGACTTTAACTGATAATATTTATAGATCATTTACTTTTCGTGCTCTTTTCTCTTATATGTTTTTATATCATTTTATTTTACTTTTCTTTCAACAATTACATTTAAGTTGAACCATAAAATGAATTATCCAGGATCAAGCCTTAGGTTCAATTTCAATCTGGTTAATATTTATGTTTTCGGAACCTCCAGCGGTTCCTCCAGAGCCATTCACAGTACTGCCACCAGGACCTCCTCCAGAGGGTCCTCCAGGACCTCCTCCAGAGGGTCCTCCAGGACCTCCTCCAGAGGGTCTTCCAGGACCTTCTCTAGAGGGTCCTCCAGGACTTCCTCCAGATCCTCCTTCAGAACTTCCTCCAGATCCTCCTCCAGGACTTACTCCAGATCCTCCTCCAGGATTTACTCCAGATCCTCCTCCAGGACTTACTCCAGATCCTCCTCCAGGACTTCCTCCAGGTCCTCCTCCAGGACTTACTCCTGATCCTCCTCCAGGACTTCCTCCAGGACTTCCTCCAGATCCTCCTCCAGTACTTACTCCAGATCCTCCTCCAGGACTTCCTCCAGATCCTCCTCCAGGACTTACTCCAGATCCCCCTCCAGGACTTACTCCAGATCCTTCTCCAGGACTTACTCCAGATCCTCCTCCAGTACTTACTCCAGATCCTCCTCCAGGACTTCCTCCAGGTCCTCCTCCAGGACTTACTCCAGATCCTCCTCCAGGACTTCCTCCAGATCCTCCTCCGGGACTTACTCCAAATCCTCCTCCAGGACTTCCTCCAGATCCTCCTCCAGGACTTACTCCAGATCCCCCTCCAGGACTTACTCCAGATCCTTCTCCAGGACTTACTCCAGATCCTCCTCCAGTACTTACTCCAGATCCTCCTCCAGGTCCTCCTCCAGGACTTACTCCAGATCCTCCTCCAGGACTTCCTCCAGATCCTCCTCCGGGACTTACTCCAGATCCCCCTCCAGGACTTCCTCCAGATCCTCCTCCAGTACTTACTCCAGATCCTCCTCCAGGACTTACTCCAGATCCTTCTCCAGGACTTACTCCAGATCCTCCTCCAGGACTTACTCCAGATCCCCCTCCAGGACTTACTCCAGATCCTCCTCCAGGACTTACTCCAGATCCTCCTCCAGGACTACCTCCAGAACCTCCTTCAGGACTTACTCCAGATCCTCCTCCAGGACTTCCTCCAGCTTCTCCTCCAGGACTTCCTCCAGAATCTCCTCCAGGATTTCCTCCACCTCCTCCTACAGGACTTCCTCCAGATCCCCCCCCAGGACTTCCTCCAGATCCTTCTCCAGGACTTACTCCAGATCCTCCTCCTGGACTTTCTCCAGATCCTCCTCCAGGACTTCCTCCAGATCCTCCCACAGGACTTCCTCCAGATCCTCCTCCAGGACTTACTCCAGATCCTACTCCAGGACTTACTCCAGATCCTCCTCCAGGATTTCCTGCAGCTCCTCCTCCAGGACTTACTACAGATCCTCCTCCCAGATCCGGAAAGATGGGATCATGAGGTCTGATAACCGCAGTCGGGAGACAAACGTGCGCAAAAGGGTTGTATATGAAATTTGGTCCACAATTCGGCCAAGGCCCAATTAGACCTCCAGGACTTCCTCCAGATCCTCCTCCAGATCCGCCTCCAGAACTTCCTCCAGATCCTCCTCCAGGATTTCCTCCAGCTCCTCCTCCAGGACTTACTACAGATCCTCCTCCCAGATCCGGAAAGATTGGATCCTGAGGTCTGATAACCCCAGTCGGGAGACAAACGTGCGCAAAAGGGTTGTATATGAAATTTGGTCCACAATTCGGCCAAGGCCCAATCAGACCTCCAGGACTTCCTCCAGATCCTCCTCCAAGACTTCCTCCAGATCCTCCTCCAGGACTTACTACAGATCCTCCTCCCAGATCCGGAAAGATTGGATCATGAGGTCTGATAACCCCAGTCGGGAGACAAACGTGCGCAAAAGGGTTGTATATGAAATTTGGTCCACAATTCGGCCAAGGCCCAATCAGACCTCCAGGACTTCCTCCAGATCCTCCTCCAGGACTTCCTCCAGATCCTCCTCCAGGACTTACTCCAGATCCTCCTCCTGGACCTAATCCAGATCCTCCTCCAGAACTTCCTCCAGATCCTCCTTCAGGACTTCCTGGAATTTTTATAACCCCAGTCGGGAGACAAACGTGCGCAAAAGGGTTGTATATGAAATTTGGTCCACAATTCGGCCAAGGCCCAATCAGACCTCCAGGACTTCCTCCAGATCCTCCTCCAGGACTTCCTCCAGATCCTCCTCCAGGACTTACTCCAGATCCTCCTCCTGGACCTAATCCAGATCCTCCTTCAGGACTTCCTGGAATTTTTATAACCCCAGTCGGGAGACAAACGTGCGCAAAAGGGTTGTATATGAAATTTGGTCCACAATTCGGCCAAGGCCCAATCAGACCTCCAGGACTTCCTCCAGATCCTCCTCCAGGACTTCCTCCAGATCCTCCTCCAGGACTTACTCCAGATCCTCCTCCTGGACCTAATCCAGATCCTCCTCCAAAACTTCCTCCAGATCCACCTTCAGGACTTCCTGGAATTTTTATAACCCCAGTCGGGAGACAAACGTGCGCAAAAGGGTTGTATATGAAATTTGGTCCACAATTCGGCCAAGGCCTTATCAGACCTCCAGGACTTTCTCCAGATCCTCCTCCAGGTCTTACTCCAGATCCTCCTTTTATTGGTTCCAGATCCAGAATGATTGGATCATAAGGTCTGTTAACCCCAGTTGGGAGACAAACACGCATAATAAAGTGATATAGGAAATTTGGTCCACAATTCGGCCAAGGCCTTATCAGACCTCCAGGACTTCCTCCAGATCCTCCTCCGGGACTTACTCCAGATCCTCCTCCAGAACTTACTCCAGATCCTCCTCCAGGACTTCCTACAGATCCTCCTCCAGGACTTACTCCAGATCCTCCACCAGGACTTCCTCCAGATCCTCCTCCAGAACTTCCTCCAGATCCTCCTCCAGGACTTCCTCCTGATCCTCCTCCAGGATATACTCCAGATCCTCCTCCAATATTTACTCCAGTATTTCCCACAGGTTTTCCACCAGGACCCCCTACTGCACTTCCTCCAGATCCTCCACCACAACTTCCTCCAGTATTTCCCTTAGGTTTTCCACCAGGACCCCCTACTGCACTTCCTCCAGATCCTCCTCCGAGCATACCTCCAAAATCTACTTCTGGAATTTTTATATGTCCCAGGTCCGGAATGATTGGATCATAAGGTCTGATAACCCCAGTCGGGAGACAAACACGCGCAATAGGGTGATATAGGAAATTTGGTCCACAATTCGGCCAAGGCCCAATCAGATTAGAAACTGGAAGTATACTCATTATATCTCTAGTCTTTAATAACGTCTGATTTGGATTGGCCCTTTCGTTGCTTTATATCCCGCAACAAGTGGAATAATTCGATTATTTTTCGATTTCATACATAATTGTAGTATAATTTTGTAATGGTGGAAATGTCATAATGCTAGGTTGTACTTATATATTAAAATATTATATAAATCAACAAGTAAGAACACTAGAGTCGGTTGCCTCGACTATCAGATACCCGTTACTTAGCTAAAGGGACCATAGGGAATTCTCAATATATTGATATGTGGTCGGTACACAAATTTAAGCGTTGTGGGCGTTAGAGTGGGGTTGCAAACTTTTATTGGGTCAATCGATAGGTATTGACGAGACTTATACATTTCAGTTAAAATTTCAGTTTCTAGTATGAAAATCAATCAATAGGTATTGATAAGAGCAATACATTTCAGTTCAAATTTGTATTCTAGCATTAAAACTGTAGAAGCCGCAGTTTTGGGAGGCTTGTGGGCGCTGCGCAGGATTCTCTAGAATCTGCAAACTTACACTGCGTAAAAAGCTACGGAACTTAAATCTTAAATTCCAAATCTTTATCTGTGATAGCTTCCGAGATATCCACGTTCATACTTACAATTTTTTTAAGTTTGTGGGCGTTAAAGTGGGCGTGCAAACTTTTTTGGGTTAATCGATAGGTATTGAAGATAACAATACATTTTAGTTAAAATTTGTATTCTAGCATGAAAACTATAGAAGCCACAGTTCTGGGCGACTTGTGGGCGTAAGAGTGGGCGGGGCACACTGAGGAAACAAACTTGCGCTGCGCAGGAATCTCTAAAATCTGCATGCCTAATCACAGTATTGCAGCTTTTATAGTTTCCGAGATCACAGAGTTCATACGGACGGACAGACGGACATGGCTAGATCGTATCGGCTAGTGAAACTAATCAAGAATATATACGCTTCCTGCTAACGGTTAAATACTTTCCGAGGAATCTAATATGCCCTTTTACTCTACGAGAAACTTACTTTTACGAGTTATTTAACATATTACTTAAACTTTAAGGTTCCAACGAAAAGGCTTCTTTAGAGCGTCATATATCTCCAAATGTTTCTTTGTTCCCGACTCTCCCAAACGTTATTCAACGGGTTCTTTTGGGCCACTCGAATGCAGCTCTCAAGTTTCCTAAGCCCCACAGGCTTAGCTTCGTGTCCCCCCGTTTTTGAGCACTCGTTGGTGCAACTCGAATGCGTTTCGTGTAATTATTTGGCTTTTGGAATTCGACAAACTCGTTTTAAGCTTTTTGTTTTAAATTACTTCGCATTGAGTTTGGCACGGATCGGCTTGCTGGTGTTTGGCTGGGTTTGAACCAAATGAAAGGGGCTTCCGCGAAGCATTTGAGCCACCCACCCAGTTGACTCGCCAAGCACAACAAAACACCCAAATCGGTGTGAGTTAGATGGAGTGGATCGGATTACAGGCCAGCCCAGATATTCAACAGTAACGGAGTGGCAAATAATCCTCTTAGTCAGCTCAGTTCGCTTGAGTTTTGGCTCGCAGAGTGAGTTTCAATGGAACAGGGCACTGTATCACTTTGAGTTACTGAGCTCGGGCCGCGACTGCGACACATTTGCTATTGTTGCTGCAGCTCTTAATTGCACAAGTCGCCAAAAGTCACATGTCACCGAGCGAGATGTACCAAGAGTGGCGGGAAATTGTGCATTAATTTATTGCCCAAGATCTCATCCCATCGCGAGTGCCTCATAAGGTGGCCCCCAGCTGAATCATCGCAGCATCCCACTCCACAAAAACCGCACGGAAAGTTCGCTGATCTTGCCGCTTTGTCCCATACTGAAAGTACTGACCTCGATTATCAGCCAGAGTACAGCTTGGCCTCTCTCACAGTAATTGATCGATTCACGATCCGGTCAAGAGCCAGACTCAGTCTTCAACAAAGACCGATTCTTTTTGTACAATTACGTTCCGGCCATTTACTGCATTGAAAAAAAATATATTTAATTTTCCATTTTTACTAAAATATGATACTTTTTAATGAAATAATTTTCGAAATAAAAGATTGTTTTCCTATATTTGCGTTTTTTGGAACACCCTGGGAACCATAAGTTGATAAAAAACATCAGAGGAATCGAAACAAATCGTTTCTCCGAATATAATGGTAAATACATAAATCAAGTCGACGATAATTTCTCTATGTGCTTCTTGTCTTGGACATTTCAGCACTGAATGACAGCATTTCAAGTGGGTGTGTTCTGCAAACCGGTATCTGAATCTTTGGCTACAGATACATTTAGATCTGCATCGCATTGGCCATTGGTACCCGTTCGACCGGCTGTGAAGGCCGTAACAAGAAAAGTGCTACCAACTCAAGCGGAGTGACACAGATAAATCCCAAGAATTAACTAAGCCAGATAAGAATGTTATTCAATCGTTTCTTGACATTACGGTAGCCAAAATGGCTTAACCTTGGGACAGCCAAAACTAAATGAATTAAACAATTGGCTTGAAGTTTTAAGAGCTGGTCCATATGTACCATACATATAGACCCGCTGCAGTTTGACGTCACAGGCGCTTGGTTGGATAATAATTCAAATTCGCAACAAAACAGAATATTCGAGACAGAAAAAGGTTCCCTTGTTTATTCAACTAAACTTTCTGCAGCTGATAAAACAAAAGACACTTGCCTGGGAAACGGGAAACTGCGATGGGAAAAGGGCGCTGCACGGGGAAAGGAAATGAATATATGGCTCTCTGGGAAGCCAGAAGCAAACAAAAACAGTTATTAAGCCAACATTTGGCTGAAATCATTTCACGTACCAGTTCCCAAAGCCTGGCCATATTCCTTTATTGTCGTATATCTGCTTGTGTTTGTATCTCGGGGGCATTTGACGCATGTTTGGGAATTATAAAGATGCGGAATAATTAAAATAGAAACAATGGGAGCCACAACAGGAGCCATGCGTCAATATATCTGAGATAAATAAGCTGCGTTACTTGAATGCGATATGCCCATCCATATACTTATAAATGACTAAACGAGCAGTAAAACCCAGCAAAATAGGTACAGTGATTTAAGAATGGTATTGCGGGAGTCATCAAATAACAAGTCTTGAATCTGTTACTAAAATTTAGAAATAATCCGAATAAGATAGGTATATTTTTGACCAAAACTGCTGTTTAGTATTTATAGTACAAAATAATCACAATAAAACTTGAATCAATTGTATTCATTTCAATGCAGTAAGAAACCACTGTGCATTGCTGTCAAAATATGACAAAAGTGTGCTGGTGCATCTAAGTTTATTGGAAAGGAGGCGGCTGTGGGGCCGTCAAAAGCATTCATAAAATGTAGTAAACGTCCGATCGACTTGAACCCATCGAACAAACGAAAATAACTCATACGCCGTGGTGGTTTCCGGGGGGACTGGCTGGGAAATGCCGTGGGAGGAGAGACTTGGCAACGCGCTGTGTGTGCTCGAAGATTAAAAATAAGTTTTACCACAAAAAGCAAACACTACAAACAATCACGGCCACGTCGTCTGCTCTATGTTTACTCGAGAATCAGAAGCAAACAGTCAACGAGCTGATAATGAAGACAAATCAACAGAGCACACACACCCCACAGATCGGGTCCGTTTACAGATTGGATAGATCGGATTATATTATGCTCGAGCTCGACCTCCCCATCCCCAAAACATCATCACTTGCCCCAATAGAGCTTTGCATTCGTTTGTTTGTTTGTTTCTCCGCCTGTTTGTTTAACTTCTTCTCGGCGGGATTTAATCTAGGAGCAGGATTAGCTAGGGGCGAACATCCGCCAAAAGAAAATCTTTGAAGAGTGCATTCTTCAGAAGAGCCCAACAATAAAATGGAAACAGCATTACTTTTGATCTCTGAATGTGTATAGCTTTTGTTGCGTATACTTAACTCCAAATAGCAGTTCATTAATTTCGCCCAAGAAGCTATCAAAAGGTCGGTTTTTTAATTTATAAATAAAATAGAAAGTATTCGGAGTTAAGCCCTAAATTAAAATTCAAATCACATAGGCAGAAGCACCAAAAATGCCTGAATGAAAATCCAAAATCCAAACTTTAAATGCCATTGCTTAAAAGTGAAAAAATAATAGAAACAAATCAGGAAAAGTGGAGAGGTGTATATTTGGGGTAAACTTTAATTTGCGTGTGCAGGCAGGGCAAAAACACAGATTGGAACTGACCTAAAAACGCCAACATGCGACACAGTCAGACTAATCAAAAAAAATTACAACAGGAAAAGTTGAAAAATACACACGAAAAATTAAATAAATAGGTGAATGGGTGAACAAATGAACGAGTGAGTGAGTGAGTGAATGAATGAATGAATGAATGGATGGGTGGCTCTGAATCGCTGTTCAAAGCAATTTGTGTGCAGTCGAGGAGGGAAAAATAAAGTAAACAAAAAGAAACAGTCTTTTTCCTTACTGATTTTTGGTGATTTTACTAAAATGGTTATCATTGTTATTGTGTTCACAACCAAAATGTGTATAATTTCTGACTGTTGTTGGCTTTTTGTTTTAAAATCCCGCTTTCTCCGCCTGAGAATGAGAAATGAAAACAAAAGTCAATGACGAATTTGAGAAATTTCGTGTGTTGTTTTTGTCTAGTAACCCTAAAACCGGAATCGCTTGCCGTGACTCTCTTCCAAATGGAGCAGTTCCCAAAATAAGAAACAATCATTATATTAAAGCATTTTAACACATCTGGACACATTTGTTCCCAGAAACGAAATAGCTGAGACGTAAACATTTTGCCAACTTATTTGTTAAGTACTTTGTGTGTTCGTTTTTTATCACTTTTTAATTGCTACTTTGAGATGGAAATTTTAAGTGCCTCCAGTAAACAATAATGGTCGTATTGAGGGTAAATTTCCACTCTGAAAAGCCCGCCTGAACAAACAACCCTCCTCAAAGGAGGGTCTAGTTGTGGCTATTATTAAGCTCGAACTTCATCTTCAAGTTTTCTGCCGACGTTATGGGAAAAGTTAATTAATATTTTCGTTTTCTTTGATCGCAGAACTATCCGCTCTCTGTCGTTCCACACAAACCTAATCAATTTTCAAGTACCTTAATGATGTAACAACGCACAACGCGCCCCCCAGATTATGAAAACATTTCCGCCGATGACTTTTTAATGAAATTATATTCAATGCTTGCTTAAAGGCGTAATTAAACAATATGTGAAAACTCACTCGACGCTTGCACAAAAGGCAGGGAAAAAGCAGAGCCAAAGGCGAAAACATTTTACTGACGAAGATAAATAAAATATAGACATAAAACCAACTGCATGGCGAATTGAACAGAGGCTATAAACGAATAAAACAATACAGAAAAGGATTGGAAAACAAAATGAAAAGTTTTAACGGCTTTGGAAACAATACACAAGAGAGCAGCTGTAGAAACGATTGAAGAAAAATACTACTCATATGATGGAGAATTCTAACAGAATGACAACTATCCTTTATAATAGTATTAATTAGAACAAAAATTAAAAGTTATGATGTAATTTTAAAGACATTGTCAAAAATTGTTTGACATGAACAGAGCAAGCAATAAAAAGGAACGCGAATTCTTCAGATCCAGAAAGACCAGTTTTGATAAAAATCTCGATATAAGTAGCAGTCAAGCAAATATCCTACCCATAAGTAACATCTCATCGAAAGGGCATACAAATCGTATAGCAAATCGAATGGAATGGGATCGTGGGTCCTGATTTTCGGCAAAGGTTGAATGCCCTCGTGGACAAAGTTTGACTACTAGGAAGTCCTTAAGTCGTACCAATCGCTGACGTTGAAATCGATTTTCCCACATTTTCAGCCAGTCGGAAAAGTTATCCCTTCGCCGTGCCTCGGTTTTCCTCGAATCGAACTGCAATTTCAGCTGTTGAAGCTTTGTTGCTAGTGACTTTGATTGATATTGTGTGACACACTCTGTGCGATTTGATTTCAATTTTCGTCACCGAAGCACTTACATTTCAGGGGTTTTTCGGTGAAAAAGAAGTCACGTAATATCCACACCATCTGGCCATCATCGCAATAATACTAACAACTTGATTGCGCAGGCCAAATGTGTGTGTGGGAAGTTCGCAGAGCAGCTGGCCAAACCCGTTGACAAGTTTTCAAAACGATAACAATCGCTAAATCAAAACAAACATTTTTCTGAGGACTTACCTTCAACTTTCAGCTTTCCTGGCGTTTTCCTCCTTTGCTTTCAATTTTCACTGAGACTTTTCATTCAATTTGACTGTTCATTGAGATTCCTTCGCACATTCATTTGTCGATTTATTTGTAAACACACAAATCAAAGAGATTCCTCTAATTATTTGGCAGCTTTAAAATTGCACATTTTTGTTTTGCTGAAATAATTGGATAAATTCTTTTACTTATTGAACAATAACAATCGCGGATTTGTCTCTCTCCCGGGAGAGAAAAGAGAGTGCAAGTCGAGCGGGACGAATTGAAGAGAGTGGGCTGTGTTTTGGTTAAACCGGTTTGGGGGTTTCTTAATCGAGGGAGAGAGAACGAGAGAGCGGGGGCCCAGCAGCACAAACACCGTTAGAAAGAGAGCACAACGTGATCACTCGATTATGTTGATGCCCCAATGTTGTTATTGCTTTTACCTGACTCTTTTTGTTACGTGCCAAGATTTGGCAAGAAAACCAGCTAATTGGGGCTACCAACAACAGCAAAAGGGAACGAGAGAGAGAGAGGAGAGGATAAGGGGGCCGAGAGGAGGAGAGAGCGCCAGCCAAGCGCAAGAAATGGAACAAGACATACGAATATTGGAATTGCACATCAAGGTGTAAGTACAGGGTAAATTGGTTCAAAACAAATCTGAATGAACATATTTAGGAAATAAAAACGAAACAAGAACTGGTATTTTCCTAAAGCACAGTACAACTTGCACTACTCGAAAATATCTTCAGGATAGCACATTAGAACGTGGTTAAAAAACAACCTTTTCAAAGACTTATTTTCCAGAACAGTACTTATAGCCTTGAGATGTTAGAAACCCATTATTTATTTTTTTACTTGATAATACAGCAGAGTAAAAATAGTAATATAATACATAATAGTAATTTTTACGATACTACCATTTTTTTTTTAACAAAAAGAAACATGCCGTGGCCCTAAAAGATTGGTTTACTTGATAAGAAACACAAAATTCCGTCATATCCGTAAAATCATTTAAATTCATGTTAAATTTATCGTGTTTTGTGGGTTTTTTTTTTTTTATTTTGAATGGTTAGTTTCTAGAAAAATATAACATTTCACATAGTCTTAAAAAAGTTTATGCCGACCTTCTCTCATTCAGATTCTTGTATAATAACCTTGTAGCAACATATCAACTTCAAATCGTTTTAAAGTATCTGATGCAATACCATTTCGGAGAAAGCAATAAACTAAATTATATGAACATGAATGTAATATTCCCTAAGGCAATCTATTTGAATGTATTTCCAATTCACTAATGTACATTTGTATAAAAGCTGACTGCAAGATAATTGGAAAATGTGCGATTCCTAAAGCTGTAATCGATATACACAGTAGAGGTAAATCAAACTTTATTGGGATTAAAACACTTGTGTTTATCAAGGCTTTTTTTTCATTTCCGGGTTTCTTTTCAAATTCCCAACACCACGGGCAGAAAGTTGCACTTCTTTGTTGAACTAATTTTAATACCAATTTCGTCACACTCTTTTATAGAACAGCTCTGAGGTGGGACACAAAAACCCGTTTCGACTTAATTTTCAGGTAATAATAGTTGATTTCGAACGGATCTGAATCACTACCGAGAAGTCGAAGTACTAAATGCACAGAATGCCATTGATCATTTATCGGCCAGCAATAGGAATATGATTTTTCCATTAGCAACGGTCTGCAAATTATTCGCCTTTTGTCAAAAATCACACAACCTCTAGATATAGAAGAAATGTAAGCATGTGCGAGTACAATGTATACCCACTAAAGTACACATGTGTCAATTGTACTTAGCGTGCGTTTTTATTTTTCCTTGCTTATGAGTTGCTTTGGTCTGGCACTGAACGATTATGCAAAAATAAATCAATTGAAAAGCAACAACGAAGAAAACGCAAGAAAACGCCACAAAGGAAAACTCAGTGGGGGAGCGAGGGAAAACAGAGAGCGGAAGGGGGAGGGGGAAAAGGGAATCTGTAACAAGTGCCTTCAAAAGAAAACAGGGTGTCTCTGTGTGAAGTAAACCAATCCATCACCTTGGTAGTATTTATTTTCGATGACATTGGAATTTTGAGTATTTTGTCACTTTTGTTGTAAAATTTTAAAAGAAAGAAATATAAATTCTGAAAATTAAAAGAATTTTTTTCGTTTCTTGGAGCTATTACATCCTTTTATCTTGTCAGAAATCACGACTTTAACACACTGTTTATGAAATCGGAGTTTGTTATATTAATCGTAATACTCGATTCCAGAAATCTCTATCAAACCAATTTTTACGGACTTTTGGATGAAAGAAATATCAGTAACAATTCGACAATCTTTTATAATATAATATTTTTTTAACTGCGTAATACTAGTATTATTGGATTGCCCAAATCTCACAAACTCGGGTTTCCCAACAAAATGTTGTATATTATTACATTTTGACCTTTAAAAAAGATATTGCTTTCGAAATCCAATAAATTATCAACAATTTTGACAAAGAAAAACCATTTTAGGCTCACTGGAAATATGATACACTTTTATCTAACATTTTGGATTCAACTTTTATTGACATTACTCATAACTCCACAGTTTTCAGTTAAACATTTGATCTGCAAATAAATTGTTTAACACTAAAAGTCACTTATGCACATTTGAATAGTTTTATTGTTGCATTATGAAAGAACAACAAATAGTTTACCACACACAAAGAGAGAGAGAGAGAAAGAGAGCAACCCTGTAAGCCCCACACACACACACCTTTACCTGGTGCTTATGTAGAGCGAGACGAGACGAGACGAGTCTGGGCCGCAGGAGGGCGAAAAGGGACAGAGGAGGTTGGGGAGACAAAGAGGCGGACGGACGGGATGGACGGCAGCATAAGACGAGACGGAACAGATGTCCACGCACACACACAGGTGAGGAGCAAAACAGCAGCGCACCCACACACTCGCACTGGGGGCGAATGGGACATTTCAGAGCAGACTTATCACTCTTTTCAAACACATATTCTTCAAGGACCCTCTGCACTCTTATCACTTCTTTGTTTGGGTTACTGACCCGTAATTGCACGTTATTTATGTTTGATCACACCCACACACACGCACGCTCGCCCGCCGGAGCGATGCTTTTCGCGAAAGTATAGCAAAATCAATTCAACACTTTTTCGTTTGGCTGCCACAAGAAAACAAAAAAGGTGGCTCAATTAATCCGACGTGAGTCCGTTTAGTTCAATCTTAACCGTCCGTCAAAACTTTACCATCCGTCGAATTTCGATTTCAAAAGTCGAATGCGATATTTTTGTTTCGGTGGGCTCGGTGGCGGATGATTTAACGTAACGTCGGCAAAACGTAAGTGTCAGTAAAAAAGCGAGATGCAAGATGGGCTCTCTTGCTCTCTGCTCTCAAAAGGCGAATGGTGACAAAACGAATGGAAAAAGACAGAGCGAATGTGCGCCTCTCCCGCTCTCAATCTAAAGATGGAAGAAATATCGATGTATCGGCCTTTCACGCAGCCTCCGATATAAATACTTTCCAATTTACAAAAAAATCTATAATATAATTTAATTAATAAATACAAGTTGGTAATGCAACATGTAAAAATTGGTATGTATGATGGTAGCTTAGCTACATTTCTTTTCAACTTGCATCACTATCTCAGCCTTAGCTTAGACACAAGCCAATTTTGTAGCGGTATTACTTTAGTGAGCGTACAAACCCTGTGGATACGGCGACTAATAGATAGCTTCCACTGGCACATATTTTCAAATTTAACCAGGGCCTCGATATTAGGAATTCGTTTATTAATTTCCTTTTAAATACATAAAGAATTTCTCTTAAAAAATTTTACGACAAAATCGAACAGTTAAGGACCTCGACAAAAGAGGGGAGGTCGATAAACGGGACATTAGGACCTGAATGGAATTAGCTGTCGATTTTATTCGGGGCAAAGTGCAGGAAAAAGATCTGCTTCAGCGGCTTATCGGTGAAACTGAGCTGTGTTTGGTCAAATCCCGATTCTTTAGAGAAGTAAGCGTCATGTACAGGGGGATCGACCGACATACGTCCCGAGGTCATCCAAAGTTCCTATCAACTCGTTGTATTTCTGGCAGCCGGTATGGGAAAACTTTGGGTATGGAAATAGAGCCGAAAGCATCTGTTCGGCTATAAAATAAACAACCAGGCTGACCTAGAAAGAATTATTTTATTTAAATTCTTTCCCTACAAACCTACATTGAAAACGTCGTGACCACGGACCGTGAAGAATGGCTCCTCCAGGATAGATAGGGATACCATGATGGATGTTCCATTTCCCACCAAAACGACTTCTTTCTCAAATCCAGGATACGGCTCAGTGAACTCCAATGTCCAATTTCTGCAGCCGAAGCTGGGTATGCAGCCTCAGGGCCTTCAGATGAATAGTGGAGAAATCATCTTCTAGGTTGATATGAGCATAGAATTCGTTTAAGTAGCGACGATAGCCTTGACTCCTAGCCACATTGCCTACACTAAAGGTAATGAAACTCAAGATCTCTTAGAGGGAAGATATTTGAGAGATCGTCAAATTTAAACGGTTTGCCTGTAGTCTCTGTGCAAATTGTTTCCGATCCGCTTAATAAACCTTCTGAACATCCGCTTCGTACTTTTTGACTTTCCTCGGACCTAGAACATGCTCTTCATAGAGCAGATAGCTGGCAGATTTTATCAAGTATTCTACAACATTGATGCAGACGAAATCATAGTCTGTAAGGGTGTGACGTTTTGTAAAATCGAAAAAGAGTTTCATCATTATGTTAGTTAGTTGAGCATCACCAGATTCTCCAGATAGTCCACTAGCACTACGAAATTGGGAGGAAATGAACGACGAAAGATAATCTCGTCGTATTTTCCGATGGAAACGCCATGTTCGCTTTCTAGCTTATGCAAAGTCAAATTTAATGGATTCATTCGCATTCAATGCATATCTCTGACCAAGTTCTCAGAACGGTTTCTATTAAAGCCCAGACCTTTTATCCAATCTTCAGCACCCCTTGCTTAATACTAATGTAATAAAAATAGAGAAGGTTCAATTATTATCATGTACCTCGAGATTCATGCGGAAGAACAGGTCCACCCCATAACGATTTAATCTTGCGAGAGTCACCAGCCATTCGAATTTCTCCTTGCGCCATTCGAAATTTCTGTACCTCAGTTACTCAAACAACGCAAGGAACTTCGGGTTTATCTTCTCGTGCACGTCCAGGTGCGAGTCAAATTGTAGGTACAAATCATAATTTTTTCCATGTTTACCACTGGCATAATTTACGAAATTAACACAGGGATCCTCGCTTTCGTCCATGACGCGAAGGGTTTGGTCCATTATTCTTTTATAAGCGGTAAATATACTTTTACTGTGCTCCAATGCCTCGGTAGATATTCCAAGGAGGAGCACGTAGAGAAAGACTGCCATCAATAAATGGCAGCTGTATTTATGGCAGTCATACAATGTCAATAAACTGGAAAATAATCTTTGTTATCTCAAGCAAAGCCCAAGATGTTATATTTTTATACCCATTACTCGTAGAGTAAATGTTGGGAGTTGACACGCAGATTCTTGGGCTTCCTGCTCAGCACAAGTTCCTTTCATCAGGGTGCCACGCCCACAAACCATAACACTAAAACCCGTCTATCTCCCATATTTTTTAATATTTTGTAATCGTTTAAATGAGATTTTGTTCTTATTATCAGTAAAAAGTTATAACCAAGCCGATAGGGGCGTTATAGGATAGTTGGCGTTATATCATAGGTGGCGCTAGCCACAACCAAGCATCGGCATCCATCTTCCCATAGCTGAGTAATGGGTATCTAATAGTCGAGGCCACCGACTTCTGCGTTTTCTCTGTTTATTATTTTACAGACTGTACCCCCTGCGAACGTAAAATTAACTTGAATAAATTATTGCTTGCCACTCGTCAATTCCATTTACCATAGTGAAAACAAAACACGTTAACGATTTAGGTAAATATACATTTATTTCATTTAATGATTTCTTGCTTTTCAACAATGTAAATATTCAGCTAACGATTTTTGCTCTCTGGTATTCATCCTGTTAACGTACTAAGTTTTTCGAATTGCATTTAGAGTTTGTCTTATTGTATTCTTTTTGAAGAGGACTACGAGTAGAGTAAATGGTTTAGTACAACTAATGGATTACAACAATCGATTATTACCACTTGTCATTGCATGGTCTCAATAAAAAAGTAAAAAATTCACTTGTTCACACAACAAACTAAGAAACAGAAGGTGAGAAACAATTCTGTCAATACTTGAATCAATGCAACTAACGTACAAGTCTAGGTCTATAGGTGTGTGTATAATAATCTTATAATCTTATAATTATATATCCTTCATGAGTGTAGAATCACAGCCTTTTCATCGAACTCGCAATGGAGTCCTGTTGTGTTTGAATTGTCAAGTATTTCTGTTAGGGTGATACATATATAAGTAGCTAGTTTAAATTATCGTACATTGTACCCACGTGAATTAGCATTGTATTTTCGGTTCTGTTTAACAATAGTCGGTTAGGTTGGGTTCGGTCCTAGAGCACTAGCTCTCTACTTATATACAAATAAATATGTAAACTATGACATGCGTGCAATTGTGCAATTGCTTTCCTTGCCTTAACATTTTAACTAAAACTCGGAACGATAACTCGGAAATCTAAGCGCGTCTGCAACAAATCATTCGCTAAACAAATCATTACAATTGATCACTAAGTACATTTAAGCTAAATGCTTTCGGAACCTACGGACCAAAGTGGATCAACTAAACTAAAGCAATATTATTAATAATCGGTGTCGAAGGCCACATATTTAGAGTGAAAGCACATGTGTACAAATTTGTGGATTGCTAGTCGTGTTTTCTTATTCTAGTTGCTGCTGAGATAGCCGAGGAATTGCATTTTGGCGCTCCATCAGGTAATCGTTGTTATAATCTGATTCTTAGACCCATAATCGGTGATTCTGGAAAGTTAAATTTACTTATTTAGATAGGGAGCGGCAGTAGATAGCGAATTTTTAAAGCAATGTACAAATAAAAAGACACAAAATCATAAAAATATACAATTGAAAAATTGCATGCGCAAAAAGGTGTAATTAAATCGTGCAAAGAAAAATTGCAGCTTGCTGTCAGGTCAAGTATTTTGTGCCTTTTTACCTATAGATTGATGAGGCTGACGTGGAGCGCGACCAAGTAACTAACAAACCCTCACCTCTGCTGCGCTCACGTTTGCTTTGCAGGATAACTTTGGTGCTGTCGTCGGGACACAGCGAGATGCGCACAGTGGTCAGTAGCAGGCTGCAAAAATAGTTTATATTAATAAAAATCTGTAGAGCTGACTGCATATTCCATACTAACCGTGGCAGAACAGCCACCACTGTGGAGAGCAATATCACCAGCCAGTGGACTGCAGAGCCGAAGCACACAAAGATCACCCAGTACGAGGAGCGCACTCCAAAGCAGTTCAAGCACATCGAATCGTACACAATCGAAAAGAGGTAGAAGGAACCTAAGCTAACCACTATGGATAAGACATGCAGCACAGTCTGGAAAGAAATATAACATTTATAATATATATGGTAATACATATAATATATATGATTAACAGTAACAACATCCACACATCATTATTCTCTAACGAAACTTAAGAAGAAATTTGCCGATTTAATTTATAAGACTTGGGACACTCAAACATTATACACAATCACCTCCTTGATCTCAACATTATATTATATATAATTATATTAATAATAATAAAAATTAACTAAGAACTAACTAACTCACCCAGGAACGTATTTCAATGGCACAGTGCACGAGATTGGCGAACAGGCAGGACGCCGTTATCGTCGTGCCGAACTCCCAGATCCCCACATCGTTCTCCGCATAGGCGCACAGCGCCACAAAGAATATGACCAGACTCTGATAGAGGGAATCCAGTAATATCAGCCAGAAGTCATGCGGTCTATAAGCTACGCCCAGTCGACCCTGAAACGACAAATGTTAATGGTTAATCACATAGCCGGTTTAATGGATAATTTGAAACATTCAACAGGTCTCGTTAAGATTAACACAACTTGTTTGGCAACTCACATTTTTATAGAGATATGGATTTTTTAGTAAGAGATCTTCGGGCACACGCTTATCGTACACTCCAATGGCCAAGGGCGGCAGCGAAGTGAATATCAAATTGTACAGCATCAAGTACATCTGATCCATCATCACTTGGCCGGAGAATCCGCAATACAACTGGTACCAGAATATCAGAAAGACAAAGGCCTAAAAGAATGCAATTTGGTTAGAATTTTTATTGGAACATTTTGGCTTTAGACTTACCGCATTCTTATAGAAGAAATACAAGATCATGCGCGACAATCGATCGTAGCACCAATAGCCATGTGCCAGCAGCAGGCGCTCCAGGTAACGAAAGCGGGGCAGAGTGAAATCGGCGGCCATCACGGCCTGCATGCCCTCCTGACCTGAGATTCCAACGCCCACATCAGCCATCTGGATCATGGACACATCGTTGGCGCCATCCCCGATGGCCAGTGTGCGCAGGTTTAGCTCCTCTTTGACCACTTTGACTAGGTACGCCTTCTGCAGCGGCGTGGAACGGCAACAGAGTACCGATGCGCACCGCTTGGACAACCGCAGAAACGGCATAATCAGCTTGGACCTGGTAAATATAATAAGGGTTATTAGGGAATGATAATAAAGTCTCAAATTAATCTTACTTTGGATCTAGAATAAAGGTTAGCGTCTTTCCATCCACTACCAATGCGCGCTGTTTCTTTCTTAGCGTCTGGCCATAGCCCAACGAGGATGTTGTCTTGTCATTCTCCATGTCAGTCAGATAGAAATTTATGGCTGTTTCCGCTGCATCGCGGGATCGTGCTGTCAACCTAGAAGCATAAAGAAATCAAGTTAGAAATATAACATACAATGTTATACAAGTTACTTGCCTAATGAGCTCCATTTGCTGGGTGAATAGTTTTGCAGAGTAGGCAATATTTATGGCCGTTTCGGGTTTGTCGCCAGTCAGAACCCAAACTGAGATCCCAGCGGAGAGTAGCGATGCTATCGTCTCCGGCACTCCATCCTGCAGGCGATCCTCGATTCCTGTTGCCCCCAACAGGGTCAGATTGCTTTCCAACTTCGCGAACGAGTCGCGTAATCTTCGCTCGCGGTTCTCCAGCGACATCTCGATTTCCTGATGACGCGCCCACCAATCCGTGTAGTCGGCGGAGTTTAGGGTCCGCTTGGCCATCACCAAGATGCGCAGACCCTCGCGGGCATAGCGATCCAGCTGTTGCTGGGTCTGTTCTCGCAGGATGCCTAAAATCAATAACGAATCGAATTAATAGGAATTTCTACTTTTCCCTGAGATTACAGTAAAGAAATCAACACTCACCCTCAGGACTGTTGTGCGAGCAGGGCACCAAGACGGGCATGATGGAGCTATCCGCACCCTTGGTGTATAGCACAATCTCCTGGGTGCCTATCTGCCGCACCACAATGGACATGCACTTGCGACTGGAGTCGAAGGGCAGTACCTTAAGGATCTCGTACTCCCTTGTGGCTCCTGTTGTGGGCATGCTGACCAAGATTTGGTTGGCACTGCGATTCAGCAGGCAGCATTCATAGCTATAGGCAGCATTCACCAGGGCCAACTCATCGGGACTCTCGGCTTCGTAAAGCGGCCGCCCATCGGCGGTTCTATAAATCGTCTCCGTTTTGGATGATCTAGAAATTAGAAAGGCAAACGGTTAAATTATATCTTTGGGAAAGTCAATAATAGGCACAGACTTACGGCAATTTCAACCGCTTTCCCTGAGTTTTGGCATTCAGGAAGGTTGCTATACTAGTGATCTTAGAGTTGATCACTGCCTTAGCCCTTCCTGTGGGCGAAATACTGTTGGAAAGCGCCTTGTTCTTCATCGGCGGTGATGGTGATTCAGACTCGGAGTTCGGTGACGATTCCGCCGAACTGCTGATGGGCGACAGAGTGGGCTGATGACTCTGGGCGGGCAGCGCAAATAGAAGATTGGGCGGCGGAGAAGGTGTCACCGATCGTGATTCCGCCAGACGGATATAACGATCCGCTGGAATGGATATGGCCTGTTGCTGTGTCACAGGTCCATTTATTATAGTTGTCCTTGTGGTCGTCGTTGTGGTGCCGGCCAATAGTTTCTGTCGTTGCTTGCCGTGTTTGAGGTTCGCCGGACTGTTGCCTATTTGCTGCACCTCGATAATACCACTGGCATTCATTAAATCTCGATGGGGAGCGGCACCCACGATAACCGTGTTGCAAATGGCCAGCACCACCAGGAACTCCTGGATGCGTTGCGCATGTGGTGTAAGATAGACTCCTTGTGTGAGTTGCGCCATGTCATTATTTAAGTTATCGTTCGGAATCAGAGGCGGAGCCGGAGCTCCTGGCTTCGAGTATATCTTTTCCAGCTCCGAGGGCGGATGATTGTAATCCGATCCGTTTACAACGCAGCGTCGAAAGATCATCTTGTTCTCAGTGAGAGTACCTGTTTTGTCAGTAAATATATGCTGGATCTGTCCCAACTCCTCTGTTATGTTCATCGCTCGACATTCCGTCTGCTTATTAGTCTCCTGATCGTATAGATCGACATTGTTGTGGATGTGAAACACTTGCAGGATCTTGCACAGCTCGATGGTCACGTAGAGGGAGAGAGGAATCATCACCTGCAGGATCACGATATATGTCCAGAAAATCCACATGCTCTCCATATTGGCAGTCAGTTTATTCGGCGGCAGATATGGCACCGGGAATTGGGTAAATGAGCTCAACCACATTCTGCAACCTACAGCGCCAACAACGCACAATATCAACAATATTATCACACACCTGAAAGTAATCAGACCAAACATATAGATTTAATATGTGAGTATCTATAAAGAACTCTTCAGGATAGTTATTAATAATATTATTGTATCCCGAATACCATCTATCAGCAAACTTACCATATCACATCAATATTCATTTGCTGTTCCACCTGGGATCGCTTGTACCTTGGACCACTATTATTTAGCATTGACTTGGTTTCATGTCCCGCATAGACCACGATACCCTCTATATAGTCCGTATTCTGAAACAAAGATTTAGTTTAGATTAAAGAAATCACATTAGAACACGGCAAAGGTTCACCCACCTTCAGTCTGCTCTCTCTCAGCAAAAGGCACTCGGTCGATATGGGCACACGCTCCCCAGTTGGATGTATTAAGGCCCCATGGAATCTATATAGCTTCGTTGTCGGCGCATCCGCCTCCACGCGACTCACAAATTTGCTGGGCACAAAAATGCTCTGCATCTCCTCAAAGCCACGTACAACCTGCGAAGAAATGCCAAATATCTGTAGTATCACGTAGCGTATCCGGGTTGGCTAATTGTTGGGAACTCACCTCGCGACGCTTCAGATTCGTTTCCCCGTCCAAATCGCAGGTGTCTATGTAGCAGACCCCTTGGGGGTCGCTTGTCCGCAACAGCAGAATGTCCGCCGGCACCGTCTCGTTGTTGGACAGATGGACAATGTCCCCCACACGCAGGTCCTGCCATTTCACCTTTTTGTACCGCTCCGTCTCTCTGAAACCCAAGAACAATAGTAGAAATTGTTATAGATTAACTGTCATGGATCAAAAAATTTACACTTAATCCTAGTCAAACTCGGGAAAAAAGGACAAAAGCTGCTGGCAACCAGACATCTTATTATATTTAATGACCTACATTAATAATAAATGATTGTATGTATAGAACAAAACATTTATAGAACGTTGATGGAACTACTAAATGTTCCCTGAACCTTCCCCCAAGGAAGTTTGAAAAAATGTAAGGATCTTTTCGGATATTACCATTAATAACTTTAATTTTGGTTTAATGGAGACTTTGGGAGAATTTCGGGAAATCTGGGAAAGAATATTGATTAACGAATGCCAAAATCTAATCCAGAATCAAATTTATAGAATTTCCTTAGCTATTACAATGCAACTTTTTTTTAAACAAATATTGGAAAATGCCAAAGAATCAAGCCCTAAAATGTCAGCCTATGGTCACGAAATGTCGCTCAGACTGTCATACCTATACAGATATACATTCCATGGAATATTCATGAAATGCTCGTCATAACCGAAACTCAATTATTGTCAAATGAACACATTGATGGTCCGCACGCCACGCAAGACAATTTACATGCGAGTTAAGTTGGACTGTTTGGATTGGTTTAGTCTGGTTTGGCTGGGTTATTTGGTTAGTGGTTTAGGGCGGGCTAAGGTCAGGGATTGGGATAAGTGCTTTGTTAATGGTGGGGATGTGCCAAGTGGGGGAGCTGTGGGCTGGCGGTCAGGGCTCGCATGTGGGTCGGTTATTAAAGTAACAAGTAAATTGCGAAATAATGTGCCACCACTTGGCCTCGACCTTGGCAAAAAGATGATGGCGATGAGGAGGAGGTGGAGGTGGAGGTGGTGAGTGGGGGCTGGAGTTTCCCCTGCGTCACTGTGAAAGTGCTCCTCTGTTATTTTCATGGTTTTTTGTAAAATTTCGTGCGTCGCATGTCTGTTTGGTCTGGAATCATGTAATGGCGTCATCTTTGCCCTGCTTAGATATTTATGAAAGAGAGTTTGCAAAGGGAGTGGGAAGTGCAAGGACAGGGACAATTCCATTTCATTCAAGTTCACTTCGTCCGCCGTGAAATTGTTATAGTTGGAAAATGTATTTTTTAACAGTCGCGTGTTCGACCCTCGACCAAAGCAATCCTCCTGCCTCCTTTCGCCTGCCCTGAACTTTTCATTGTGTGGTCGGCACTGTCCTTGCAATGCCTGAATCCAGATTGTGGTTCTGACATGTCCTGTCAGCCTGGCCGACACACAGAGTTACAGCAGAATAAAATAAGGAAAACAGGTCGGGTCGCAGTTCGGTGAAAGCTGTTTGGCCATCGTTCTAATTGGGTCATTAGCAAGATTGCACACTCTAACGCAATTTGCCAGCGTCCCCTTTCAGCCCCTTTGTGACCATATAATTATATTTGTTATTGTCGTTGTCGTCGTCTTCTGTTGCCATTTCTAGCGACCAACTCTTGTCTGTATCCAGGTAAATGCAATTCTCTAATTGACAGGTGCTTGCAATGGGTTGTCGTTCCCATATCACGTTCAAGAGCATGCCACCATACCACCAGGTTCTTCAAATGTAATCGCAATTTATTAAGCTTTTCCTTCGATAAGATATTGATTTGTTCACTTTGAAGTGCCTTATTCCTGTATATGACGAAAGCGGGCAATAAACCTTTATTGTCTTTAAGGTCTTTATTAGATCACCACAACCAGCGTTATTCTGATTTTATGTCATGCCTTTAGGTTTCTAGGAACTGTATTTTAAAGTTAATTGAATTAAGGTCGTGTCTTAATCAATCACTTCTGATAAAGTCAACGTTTTTGTTTTAACTTTATGTTATAGTATTCTTTTTATCGCAAATTTGTTATGAGTTTCGAAGTACTCCGATGGGAAATAATCTTTGATTTAAAATATCAATGTTTTTCAAACGTTCACATTGTTTTAAATAATTTATTGACCCACTTATCTTTTTGGGGCTCACCTCACTTTGTAATTTGATAACAATAACACCAATTTAGGTCGCAACGATCCCCATTTTTCAACCGGAACCTGATCAATTGTTTATAATTAATTGATGTTCTTTTTATGCCCATGCTTATTTGTTTTGATTTTGCTTTCCCTCTCACTTTCCTTGCAACTCTAAGTTCGCCATATTTTTATGTGGTCACTTTCACTGGCGATATATATATCGTTTCTGTTTTTAGGTCAAGCGTTACTCACCCGCTGACCGAAGAGCCCACGTCATTAATCATATTCCTATGGATACGAAACAAAAACTTCAATAGCCGGATCGAGCGGAACAACAAGTGCAAGTTGTGGCGAGAAGGTGGCAGCTGTTGGTCTTGTAATTATCATCATTATGGGCGTCGACTTGCGGCGCGTGACCAACTGTTGGCCAAGTGTCAAGTCCATTAACAAGCCCCAAGTAGTGCACCCACCACGCCAGTCGCGGTATCTTGTATCCCTCGGGGAGGACATGCGGCCAGGAGGAAACGAAGGCGTTGGTTTCACTCAGACAACTTTTTTGTACCAGTCCCTGCTTTATTGCATGTCACCTAATTGGGCCCTCCCCACTTTAGACGCGGATTCATATTTACCCCGAGGGCGTCTCGAGCCGTTGAATCTTTAATGGCGTTTTGGCGAAACGCAATTACCGGGTCTGACTCGATTTATTAGGCGTTTTCGAGAAATGCAAAATTAATGCGAGTTTAACTCGACGATGAGCACGTTGATTGCTGAATTATTGTTTGCCCAATACACGAAAAGAAGACACTCTAAATAAAAGTGAAACTCACGCAACTTCGCAACCCAAATCCAAGTTGTGTTTTCGATTTCGATTTGCATTTGGAGGGAGAAAATGTGGGTCGAGTTGGTTACGCCCCCTAGCGGCAATTAATTCTTTCTCTCGCCTCTCTCCGCGCTTCTCACACGCCCCTGCTATAGGGTGCAATGCGAGTTGTTTCTCCCCTTCAATGTGTCAATTAAAATGGTGATGGTATCGATCTAACTCAAAAACGAAATTACGTAGGTCTCTTAGAAATCAAATTTTATGGCATGTTCACTTTAGCTGAGTCATATCTATTTACCCGTATAGTTTATTATTGATCTACCACCCTTTTGGTGTTTCATTTAATTAATGAAGTTTTAACAATGACTGTCGAGTATGCCAAAGACAGATATATGATTCGATTTCATTAAAGTCGGATTTCATAAGTTTTGAAAACATTACCTCGATCATTTACCTCAATCAATGAGTAACGATAATGTTAGTAATGATTAGACGCTTTGCTTTGTAAAAAATCTAATGCAAAGATACCGATAAGATAAGTGCAACAGCGATTTCAGGCATTTATGTTATTCCAAAGAATCATGGGTTGCGATATTACCTAGTCAAGAAGATCATCATGGGCCCTGAGAAAATTGTGTTCAGTGTATTGAACCGTGCATTTCATTATTTAGTGGTCTCATCTGGCCGAACTGCCTTCCTCCTTGCCTTCGTGTACATGGAAATTTATGTGGCCAAAGTGGGTCATGCATGTTCGTTTGAGGTAGTTATGGACCTGGGAACAGTAGGGTAATTTTCCCAAAGTTCGCATAACTTGGCCGGCCAATAGAAGTGGGCAAATGCGCATGACTCCTCCGTCCGTCAGTGGAGTCAATAAAACGTTCTAGCATAAACAGGAAAAGGGGATGGGAACGGGGATTGGCGATGGAAATGGGAAGTCTGCTATCCGCTAATATGTAAGTTCATGTAGCGACAAGGTTGTTATTTAAAAGGCATTTTCCGTAGACCCAATGTAAACATGCGTGGGTCGGCTATTAGACAACTTACACTTGCCTAGACAACCATGGGAATGGGGAATGAAAAACACTGACTACCAACCTGAGAGAAGCAAATTAGGCAAAAGCCAACGAAGCATTAGCCAGGTTGTGTAAACATAACCTGAAGGACTCTAACGGCAGGATCATCCCCCGCACAGTTTTGTCATAAATAATTCAGCATTTAATAGGTCCCTATCCCCCGGAAATCCCATCCCATCCTGATGAGCCCACATAGATAAAGTTGGCCCCACAACGGACCTTGTACTCTGTACTTCACTGAAAGGTAGCTGTGATGACGGTGAACTTGGGCCTCGCTAAATGAACACATATTTACTCGTTTCTGATATGCACAAAATTGCCTGTAGGTTCGTTTAATTGCTCGGATCGATATCTTATATTTGGATTGCTCTCAACTCGCTGGGGAAATGCCGACAAATCATTAGGTTAATGTTTTTCCTTGACATATTGTAAAAGAGTTTCTTTGAAAGAACTCATTTAAAGAAAAAATTCTTAAAGGTAGAACGACATTTTTGACGTTGAAAATGTTTTCGTTTTGCTAGAGCCAAGTCGAATTGGCGGTATTTACATTGTATATCTCAACAAATAAACTATTAGTCCAGTATGTAGTGTATACTTACCAAAAAGCTGTTAAATAAACTCTATTTATTTTTTCTGCTCTCACCATTTTGTTCTAATATTGAGGACATTGATACCAAAATGTACTCACAATTCAAGAACAATGTACTTGAATATTTCTCTCTCTATAGAGAAAATTAAATTTTAAATATGGGCTTAATTAAATTAAGAACATTTCTAGACTTTGGGTGATATAAACGGCTCTCCTTTTTAAAAACTTTAACCACAACTATCACCGCCCACATCGTAAAGTCAGACCACTTTGAAGGTCGTCCTTGCAATGTCCGTCATGCTGTGCTTGGGTTTTCCGAGCTTTATTGGTCTGAGCTAATGCACTCGAGGCGCACCCAAAAGTCGACGTGGCGAACCCATTTCCTCAGCTGAGAACGAACAAACAAAAGCCAAGCAAACAGAGCACGAAAGTGATTTTTTTAAAGTTAACCCATTCAAGCGATAGAATCATGTGAGGTTTTTCTTTGGGGTGGTGGGAGGTGGAAAAGTAACGCCCACGCACACCGGCACTCAAAGAGAAACAGTGCCTCATTAACTTGACTAAGAGCCATCGCGCATGAATCAATCATGTAAACATTATTAAAGCACAAGTTGGGGGCGGTACGTAGAGCGGTTCAATGGAGCCCAAACTACCGCTATTGGGGTGTATACTTAACCCACCTTGGGCCAACTCCGTCGCGAAGAAATGAAAAGACAGTTTGGCCATGTAATTAGCTCGTTGCACGCAACCGAGGACTTTGAAATGAGAAGTTGGCCTAACCATATGTGTATAACTACATATGTAGTCTGTCGACCATCGCTCAATTGCCCGCCTAAATTAATTATTAATAAAGCTCTTTTCCCCAGGCGAAGGAATGTTGCCGCAGGCGGGCAAAACTCATATGACAATTATCGGCCAGCACTGCAAGTAAGGTCAATTATTGGGAAAGGCCAAACAAAAGTCAGTTTATTTGTTCAGCTATCCAACCAAACTGATGGCAAATGAATGCCCAGTATCTCATTCTCATATTTCATCCAACTATCGGCGTTTCAGTCTGTGGAGCTATTCGAGGTCCCTTGATAGATGGTAAAAGTAAATGTTTGCCTCCTAACTACTTTGGACTACCCAAAGCGTCATTTGATATCTGGCCAGGCATATTTATCTCTGAGATTCCTCTTGTATCTCAACAACGTTTTGCACTTGGCAATCGTTTTTTGATGGCAAAAAGTGGAATTACAGCGGGAAATGTTAAATTAGAAGGTGGAATTCAAGTGGAAGTAACATCTAGTCAGTTCTGAGCGTAAATATTGTACTGGGCATTTGTTGATTGCAAATTGTGTAACAGATACAAGGTAAATAAAGTCTTCCGCTCGGCCCTGCCAAATTAGGATCAAACAATCACGTTCTCTGTTGGCCTGCTCTCAGTTAACAACTAATGCCATTCAAATAAAATGTTGGAATTTCAGATAATGTTTGTTGAGGGCGGTCCCGGATATTCAGACTCTTGATATTTGCAAACTAATCAAAGGAAGTTAGATGTAACCAAGTAAATAGTTAAAAAGGGGACAAGATACATGACTTCCTGAGCAACTGAGTGAAACTATTCCACTTTTCATAATCTCCAAGTTCTTGTACGTGACATATCTATTTAATGTTCTATCTAGGTATGTATGTCATTGCCACTGATCAAATATTATCTCAAGTGTTTCGATTGCTTTGCAAAGAGCTGGCTTGGAATTTCTCTTGAAGGTTACGCTCCATCTTTTGTTATATTCAAGTTTTGTAGTTCTTGCAAACAAGACTTGTTTTGATTGTTCTGATATCTAACAATGATCATTTACGTAAGCTAACACTTATTTTTTGATTAAAGTAGTTTCAAAATAAATAATCGGTTATCGGTAGACAATTTGTAGATAAATAAATGTTTTTTAAGGTTTAACAATAGGTTTTAGCTAAATTTCTGATAAAATGGTTATCATAGATAAGATTGCCAAAGACCTCTCATTGCATTTGTCTATGTCTGAACGAAAAGCCATCACCTGCCTGACCATATTTTCCCCTTAACTTGTCCCTGAGCAAGACTCTACCCTGAGCTTTGGCTTTACTTGAACCCAACTCAGTTGGAAACGAGCCACCGGATCAGTGACACTGCAAGAAAACCAGTGAAGACAACAAATATGAAGAAAACAAATCGGAAAACTTGACCAACAGCAAACGGCAAACACAACTGACAATTGCAGCATGGTGTTAATGGTCTCTGGGGTTTGTTAACATGGCCATTAGACGGCGGGCTTGGGCTTTGCAGGGGCATCAGGTTTAGCCACCACCGAGATTGGGAATCCGGCGGAGATGGGGTTGTAGATGGAGAGTCGGTGGTTCTTGCTAGACGAACGCCGCTGTACCAGCACATACATGAGCCTCCCAGGCTGGGGAACTGAGATTTGAGATTGAGACCGAGTCTGAGGCAGTAAACGATGATTGCCAACCGGTTTGCTTGAATGGGGTATGAAAAACCCGTTTGTCTGTTGCTGTATTTTAGCATTTTCAATGTCATGAGTTCAGGCTTTACGATGTATGTGTTGCAGGCAAAAATTAAGCCTTTTACCAAACGAACAAACAATAAACTATCCATATAAACCAAATAAAAACCGGAGGAGATCAGCGCAATGGCACAAGAACAGATACGCCCCAGTAGAGCATAACTATCAGGGGTCTGTCATATTCTCATTCCGATGATCGTCACCATCATCGTCATCATCTAACTGGCTTTAGAACCACATCCGACAGATACATTCGGTTATACAGTTCTGCGGTCGTATCGCGATTGCTTTTCAAGGTTGGCGTTCTCTCTTTTTCGAACCCGCAACGTGCCCCACACAAATTCTTCCCACAACCTTGGTGGCCGTGTTTTATATTTAATGCAGAGACCTCAAAATCCGAACCAGAATCATAGAGCTCCGGCTGTGGTGTTTGACCCAACACTCGGAATATATTCATGCAGTTTCGGTGAAAGTGCACACTTGACAACTGAGAGAATCAGCAGCTGATTCACGCCCATCTCAGACAGACAATTAAATAAGGTTATTCAGTCTGTTCTGGCTATAAACTTTTCATAAGTTTAGCACACGTGCGGTTAGATGGAATTTAAAATGAGGATATTGATTATTTATAAAGTTATTCTATTAAGCCAAGGTAAGTCAAGTTCAGAAAGTGGAAACAAAGTTTCTTTATACTTGGTTTTCAACTTGATGGTAAAGTTGGTGTAACAAACTCAGAGCTTACGTTAACATTAACCTTGATCTAAAATTAGCATGAATCAACTATTTAATGGAATTCGTTTTACATGGCAATTAGGTATCATAAAATTGCTGATTTTATGGATCGCGTTTCTCCCTCATTAATAATTTGGGTATTTTAGTGGTGATTTCATCGAAATACCAAAATGCAATTGCAAATCCGCAAATCTTGGTCATTAATGTTTACAAGAGGCAATAAATAATCACAAAGAAACAAAATGAAAATTTAAATATTTCATTTATTGGCGAGTTGCAACGAGTGGAAAATGTTTACTGTTTCCGGCTCGTACTAGAAAAATCGTATATCGTTCAGATCGCCAGATGCGCTGGAGTGTTTCATAATGCCTTGCATAAGGCATTTTGTTCTGTAAGCAGAAAACTTTAACCATATAGGTGAAAATGCGATGGTGTGACCTCGTCTCCAATTTGATAAGCGTTAAGTAATTTTTTTCCGCTGACCACTGCATCTTTCGATTGTCGCCAAGATGCACAAAGTAACTTGATTGCAAATTTATTGCACTATTTCTGAGATGGGCATATCAATAACAAAATAACTGAATCCGTAAATCACTGAGAATTGACTCAAGTCAACATAATAAAGTGGAGCCCCGAATGAATCATCGGATGCTCAAGTTGGTGTATGTATTTATTTTTGAGTCATTCTAGATTTTTACATAAGTTTCGTACATTTTCTCAAGTTTGATAAACAGAAAAGTTAGTATATAGTAATTCATGATTCACACTATAAGACCCACATTCGCCGTTGATATATTTTCTTATAACAAATTTAGTAAACAATACCTTTAAATACTTCCCTAAGCTTCCTGATTACGTACCTGTGACTAATTTTGTTTGGAATTCTTTGTGTGAATTTAATTTCAAAATAATTAAACCCGCAGACTTTTCACACTTCAATTTGGGCTTAATCATCCGGTTAGCACATCAAAAACGATTCGATTGGGTTGCAATTAACACGACATTTAAAGTGAAATTGTGGCAAAAAAGAAGAGAAACCTTTTAAATAAAATCTAGATATCTTTCAATGGGAAATATTTTCAGTTCACCTTGATCCAATAATTTGTTCATTCGTAATCACAATGATAGTGAAAGATGGAGCGAAGAAACCTCGAGCAGTTCACACCGTCATTCGAGTTCGCAATCATGATTCATGCGGCGATCATTGCACATGGTCTTGAATTCGATTCGTGGACAAAAATCGGACAAGCGTGAGATGGTCAGGGCCGTTAAACTGGAAACACTGCCCCCACTGGTAAGTGTACGAGATCTGGTAGGCCTGTTTTTCAGTCCCGCTGCCTCACTGTACCGAGGTTTTCAGCCCCAACCGACTGTGAGTCAGTTGTCCAGTCGGTTGGCTCCGACTGCCATATTTAGTGGGCCTCGTATGCGTGTTATTTGCATGTAACGTGCGGCTTTTGTGAACGGCAACTTGGAAAAGGACGGGTGGTGGGCTAGAGTGGAATGTCATGGATCGAAGTTTTTGTCTGACTATCGGTTTAAGGTTTTAATAGTGCCACATATAATACCTAAAAATAAGTAAAAGTAAGGAACTCTTTTTCAAACATTCACATAAACATTGAATAAAGCTACTACTCGGAAAACCATTTTATTTTTTATATGCACAGAGAAAATTCTGACGTTCTCATCTGAGTTGAAAATGTTCTTAAAAAAAGAAAGACATTATTAAGTTGAAAATGTTTTTATTTTGCTCGAATCAAGTTGAATTGACGGTATTTAAGTACATTGTATGTACAAATGAACTATTAGTTCAGTCTTTAGTGTATACTTATAAAAAAGTTGTTAAATAAACTCAATTTAACTTGTTTCTTCTCACCATTTCGTTTTTAAGAACGAATGTTCTTAATTCAAGAACAATGTTCTCAATTCAAGAACAATGTTCTCAATTCAAGAACAATGTTCTCAATTCAAGAACAACGTTCTTAGATAGTTTTCTCTGTGTAAACTCATTTATCTATAAACTCATTATCTATAAACTCATTTATCTATTAAAACAAAAATTTCCTAAAAGAAAAAAATGCTAAAAAACATTTTTAAAGAAAATTACGCGTTTGTTATTGAAAACTTTACCTGATTTTATCAACGAAACTTTTAAAAATATTATGTATTGGAACCACAGTTCTTAAACCACTGTGCAGACACGTTTTGCGAACAACAGTGACCAACAACAAAATCGCTTTGGTTTATGACAATTGTGCAAAGAGCGACAAAGAGAATAGGGAAATGCAAATATAATTAGCAACAACAATGTGTAAGTTCATTGGTCAGCACATAGAGCAAAAAATAGGTTTTGCATGGTTTGATATGGAGAGCCAACATATTATTGTTTAGTTTTCTTGGGGCCATTGTCTTTTTGTCTTTGGTGGGTTTTTTGGCTACAAACGGGAAACCAACTCAACAATTGAATAACTAGCTGAGATAAAGCTAGGAAAAAACGATGGAAGAAAACAATTGAGGTTGAAGCACTTCAATGAAATCCTCATTCCCTTATGATTTTACATTTAATCTTGGGACTATAATATTTACCAGGTCTTATATAATTATGTAAATATATAGTTTAATGACAGCTGTATATATTTATAATATTATTGTATATTAAATAAATACTATCGAATTCCAAATTACATTAATGGTACAATTTTTTGAAATTTATTTGTATTTTATCATAGTCTCCATCATTTAGTGTAGCCCCAAATTAATTAGAATTTGTTTTCTGTGTATGTCTACGTGCAATGCAAGTAAATTGTCGCTTGGTTGGAAAGTCTGGCCATCGAAAGGTGAGGGCAGGTAGGTAAAAAGTATGCGTCAACCACGCGCAAATGTGGGACAAAAGCCCAAACCCCAAGATACGGCAGAAAAGAGACAGCCGAAGCGAAATGAAAAGAAAGGGGGGCCCGGGGAAAAGTTTAGTTCAAACAGTGAGGGAAAGTTTAACCAGCGTTATTGTTGCCGTGGTTGCTTCTGCTCTCCTGGCAGTTTATCGATTTCTAGATCACGTTTTAAAATATGTAGGTATACCAACAAATCGCAGACGGGACAAACAATTTACATCAGCAACCAGTGGTCGATGGGGTGGGATAGGAGCAACCACCCGAGGCAGACGTACATAAAACCAAAGCCAAGTGGCTCGTTAAAATCTGTCTTGCCCGGAGGGTTCGAAATCTGGCAAATGCTTTGGTTTACTTTTCACAAAAGACTTCTGGAAAGTTTTCCTAACGGGAAATTGACAAATTGTCGGGGAGATTGTAAGTATAATGGGCAAGTGTCGGGCTTGTGGCACTTGTCCCATTATTGACAATATTATTTGTGGGTTTAAACTGGTTTTGTGAATGAATTGGTCACATACATAATTCAATTACTTAAATTTTCGTTGGTTTAAACTAGTTTTGTGAATGAAGTCCTCCTTGGCAAGTGCATTGTTTGTTCAGCCAATTGAAATACAACGTCATTTAGAATTTCTTTATCACGCCCTGCCTTTATATGCCTTTAATACAAATTAATAACACAATTTTCAATCAACTTTGGGATTTAAGGATTTCATTATCTTTTATCAAATTTATGATTGTGGCAGAACCTAACCTTTCATATTTTCCTTTGTTTACTGTTATCAATCGATGAATCAAGATAGATATTTTTTTTAACTTATGGAAATATCGAACTACTTTAATGGTTTGGTCTAAGCTCACTCATTATTAAATTAAAAACAATTTCTGGTTATAAAAAAATCAATTGTTCTTTTAGAAACCAAGCTTTTCTAGAATATAATGTACTCACCCATCGTACACCCGACAGGTGGTGTTATTTATCCTCTTGTCGGACGCCCTTCTTCTCCGATCCTCGAAGAGATCCTTTACGGCCGTCACTCCCAGGACGAAGAGCACCGGTATCATGGCCACCTCCTTGCCAAAGGCACTGATTTCCGGCACCCAGTTGAGCAGGACGATGAAGATGAAGTACAAGTTGGCCACTCGATGGAACTGCTCCAGCAGGTTCTTCGGTATGAACGAGAGCAGCGTGTACTTTGTCGTCCGTATCTTGTTGCCCACAAACTGTCCATTGGGATGGTCCCTTTTGGGTGTCTTCGGTGGCACCGTGTGATTGGGCACCACCATCCGATAGCTCCGCTCCTCCAACTTATCGGCGGTGTTGTAATTGCACAGGCTGAGGCGTTTCCACCAGGGCGGTACTTCTGTACGCCGGAGTGTGTATATTGATTCGGATCTCGAGGCTTGCCGCGAATGGCCACGCCCCCCAGCCGCTGAGGTGGGCGCCGAGGGTTCCCGCGCCGGTTCCTCCTTGTGACCCGGTGGCAGGATGAAATCTGTTTTGGATCCCACGCGACTGTGACCTCTACCCGCCGGCGCAGCACTTCCTGGTGGTGAGTCTGTGATTTGACCCTGCGAAAAGGCCCGCTGGTGACCCTTCATGGCCGACTTTATGGGTCGTCCGTTGGCCCCGACAATGGCTCCTCCGCCATGGCTAATTGAGCGGGCATGGCCCCTCGAGGGAGCCGCCATGGCCACTCCGGGAATGCCCTGTCCTCCGCCAGGTGCGCTACCTACTAGCGGATTGCCGCCTGGAAAGACATAGGTTCGCTCGGGTTCTCCGGCGCCCATTGTCACTCCTACCAGACCCGTGGACGTCGTCATCATCAGGCTGGTGGTCGCGGAGTTGACACCGACATTGGGTATCGCCGAGGGCAGACTGTCGCCAGCCAGGTTGGGCGGTGCTGAGCGCTGCTGCTGCACTACTAGAAACTTTCGCCGCAAGTCTTCCGTGTTCGCTGAAGGCATCTTCGCAAGCCACAACCATCAGATTGAATTCTTCGGCCTGGCCACGATCTACCTCGGATATGTGTGGATTATCTGCGGCTTAACTCAGTGTAGGTGGGAGTTCGTATCCCGATTCGAATCTCCAAATGCTGTTGTTAAAGCGATGCAAAAGTGGATCCTAGCACCTGGACACGAAAGTTGGGGGATTCATCACTGACCCCTGAGTTGCAGAAGCCATCATCTGAAAATGAAAAAAGTCGCAATTAATTGAATGAAATGTATATATAAGGTAAATAATACATTATAATATAATAATATTAGTCCATTTCGACTTTGTCGTTTTCAATTTGATTTGTTTGGAATGACTGACATAATTATCGTTTCTAGGTACTTATTGAAATGTTTCGAGAACCAACGTTTAACTCATTAAATTTTGTAACCTTGATGATGAAATGAAAAATGTTTTTAGTTTAATTGAAAGCATGTACATATGTATATGTTGTACCTATTATGTACATTCATTTAACTTTTTGTTTCTTAGTATTTTTAAACGGAATATAAGTAGCTTCTTGATAAGGAATGTACATATTCATATTTCCATCATAAAGCTAGTCGTAAACGATGGATCAGCTTTAGCATTCGTGTCTCAACAAATTTCAAAAATTACTCAAAATACAGTTCTAAGTATAATCAAAAAGAAAGTCGGTTTTTGTAATGATTTAACAGAAGTAAGCCGATCAAGTGATACAAATTAAAGGCATATATCTTTTAAAGCAACTAGCGAACTGAATTGGTAAACGAAGAGAGATCGAAAGGTGGAAACAGATCAGTCCGATTACAAATTACATTCGGAGCCATAAAAACATAACGAGACTGTTTAATTGCTGCCCAAAAGTTTATCGAACCCGTCCGACTCACTTAACCACCAAAAATATGAAAACGAAATATAATAATAAAAACGCGCGCTTTTAAAGCTTGCCCTTGATTCAAGACTTGGGGGCTTCCGATAAGCCAAAGAGCCGACCCGAAAACATCACGAAAAGAGCAGAAGCGGGCACTCAGACCCACAAGGTCAAGCGTAACGCGGGTGCAGGGAATGGGGGCGTTTGCTACTCCAAAACCTGCATGTGGGTTGCCCTCTGTTGTTTTTAGGCTTCACAGCTGCTTTTCAAGATTTTTCAACTCAATCGATTGCCGCAGTGACAGAAAAAAAGTTCAAGGTGTCCGAAAAATAAAAAACAATTTTCACATTGGGCTTGAACTTTGATTTTTGAGCTGTCAAAAGTGTCGAAAGCAAGGTCAAATGTTATTGGAACCTTCTTTCAAATTGGCGAATGGCTGTAAGCCTAAGCAAAGTTTAGGCAAACTGGTATCTGAAAAAGAGCGCGTGCTGCACTTCCTGTTTAAAAAAAAAATCTTTGAATTTTTGATTAGGTTTTTGATATATTGAAATGACCATATAAAGCCTATCGGACTTCCGGTCAAAGAAATAGTTAATCATATTTCGCCTTGAACGATTCTGTTGATTCGAGAATGTTCAACTTCTTAAGAGAACAGTAATAATTCATTCATCATTCCATTCACTAAACAGATGCCACATAAAGAGGGGCCTTCTATTGTTCAAATGTCTTCACATTAAACGCGATCCGAAAAAGATAATAAAAATGCATAGAGACTGGTTGAATGTTAACATCCAATTGCACCACTCTTAGTTTTCCAAGCAAGTAACAACATTTTTCACATTTTCCTTTAAACATTACTTTATTATGTTCATATTTTTGTTGATCTCAGGGTCAAGCGCGTTTATTTAATAACAATAAAATATTTATTTTCAACTTTCCATGCTTCGCACTACTCAAAGATACATATCTTGTATGAATAATACTTGAATAAATTAAAATGTTTACTTTTCAGCTATTAGCGAAGTATTGCTTTATTTATTACACGAAGTCTTTCTCGAATACACATGTTTTAATTAAAGCAAGTAATTTTTGCCACTTTTATCAATGGAAAACAAATTAACTTAATTTTTCAATGGGCGATGAACTAATTTGGGAAGCCATTTCGAAGAGCAAACTTGCCCCATGGCGTAATACAATTGCCAAATATATAGATGTGCATATATGTACATCCGATTGCGGTTTCTATATATGTACGTTATATTTACGAACAGCCAAAGAATCTTTGGTGGGCATAAGAAAGCTAAAAATGAATTTGGCACACGACCGAGTTTAGCTATACATTTTCTATCTTATTTCCTTGGTTTTATATGATTTAAATTAGTAAAATCATTTCGGGCAATCATAAATCACACGGTGAAATAAAACTTTCTTTGCTAAAACATTTGTTATTACATTTACACACATTTTCTTGCTTTTTTTGTAGTTCTCCTAGTAGTATGCTTAGTCATTTAGCTTTCATTGGGTTTTTGACATTGTCATGGCTAAGAACCATAAAAAGACACAACAGACAAGAATGGAAAAAAATAAAATTAAAAAAGAAAAGTGCAATAGAGAAAAGAACGAAACTTTTACCAAGTCTGTCTGCGACTTTTAATTTTCCTTTCTTTCCACTTTACGAGCTACTAGAAAAGACTTTCGAGTGCCAAAACTTGATTTATTTTACTTGCCCCGATGGGTTAAACGACCTCAAGAAGGCGGCCAGACTGATAAGTTCGCTCCTGCCCCGGCTAATTAGTGGAAGCCCCTTCAATGGCCGACTTCAAAGTGCCTTCTGTATCTATATCTGCGTATGTGGAGGTATCCGTATCTGGCTTTTAGCTTTTGCGGTTGTCGATACTTTCAGCAGCAGCACCGGCAGCAGGAGCAATAACAAAATCGAAATTATTTTTAGCCACGCACATGCGAAATAAAACCGTGGAGATAAACATTTCCATCAGGCCAAGCCCAAAACCGGGTGCGATTACCACAATCGGTATCGAAACAAGCCAAAAAGCCAAAGAGAAACGGGAGCGGACCAAATATAAAAATAAATTGCGATTGTGCTGTAAAGTTCATTGCATTTTCAATAGCAACAAAACCAAAAATCAAACAGAACAGATGCCAGATGTCTAAGATGCCCATTTGTCATTGTTATTGAACTCGGGGAAAAACGATTGGAGCAGCAATTGACGAGGTGAAAAACTCACATATGTAAGAATCGCCTAGCCATTTATATTTAAAATTGCTTGGGCAATATTTTTCGTTTAAGTGTTCACTTCAGTTCAATAAATGCCCGACCTTGCATTGAAAACGCATTTATGGTCAGGCCAATTATAAATTAATTATATATATACATATAAAGCGGGCAAATAAAAGCAAACAATATGTTTAGTAATAATTATATTTTGAGGCGCATATCTTTTTTGAAAACAATGCTAGCCGAAACCTTTCAAATATTTAATGAGTAATATCTAAGATTACAAAATAATTTCAAAACAATTAAAATTGGATAATCAAAAGTTCAGTGGGTAAAGTACCTCAACTATAACCCTTTATTTTTTCAATGCGCAATTTTTAATTGTTTACCAATTGTTTCGCGTTGTACAATTATACAGATCTATCAAAACTTGAACTCAACCATTTGGTCAAAAGGTAAATTCCCGGCCATTGTATACAGCTCTTTATGAAATTTATTTATTGTTTTCAAGAACGATTCATCTTTTCAAAATCTTAGGCCAATAAATAATTTTTCAACAAAACAGAAATCCAACAAAAATTGGAACTTCTGCGTTTTAATTATACCCGTTACTCGTAGAGTAAAAGGGAAGGGTATACTAGATTCGTCGGAAAGTATGTAACAGGCAGAAGGAAGCGTTTCCGACCCCACAAAGTATATATATTCTTGATCAGGATCACTAGCCGAGTCGATCTAGCCATGTCCGTCTGTCCGTCTGTCCGTCTGTCCGTCTGTCGGTCTGTCTGTCCGTCCGGATGAACGCTGAGATCTCGGAAACTATGGGAGCTAGGCTATTGAGATTTGGCGTGCAGATTCCTGAGCTTTTTACGCAGCGCAAGTTTGTTTCAGCAATGTGCCACGCCCACTCCAACGCCCACAAACCGCCCAAAACTGTGGCTCCTACAGTTTTGATGCTAGAATAAAAATTTTAACTGAAATGTATTGTTCTCATCAATACCTATCGATTGATTCAAAAAAAAGTTTGCCACGCCCACTTTAACGCCCACAAACCGCAAAAACCTGTGACGCCCACAATTTTTAAGCTAGATAAAAAATTTTAACTGAAATGTATTGGTCTCGTCGATACCTATCGATTGATCCAAAAAAAAATTTGCCACGCCCACTCTAACGCCCATAACGCTTAAATCTGTATACCGCCGGTAGGTGGCGCATTTTAATCTCGCTTTGCTGCTTGCATATCTCCATTTAGCTGAGTAACGGGTATCTGATAGTCGAGGTACTCGACTATAGCGTTCTTCCTTGTTTTTTATTTTATTCAAGTTCCTATAAGAAGCACATTTTCTTTATCATAACTTCCACTTCCATATTTATCGTTCTTTTCCGTCATTAACTTAAAAGCTGAACAATTTATCGGGTTCAAAAGCACTGGGGTACCAGCTGTTGTGCCATTTTTCCAGTCGAGATATTAATGTCCGTACATCGGGGCGTATAATTGATATTGCAATCTGAGCGATGAATAATTATTTCCACCGATAACAATATACATATATAAGTACCAACAAATTAATGCAATTGCGCACCTTAAAACTTAGACTTCAACTCCCATAAATTATTTTAGGCAGTTCTGTAGCGAACTCGCTATTAGTATAAATCTTATCCCGTCAACGAGCACGACAAATAGCATACAAATCTCTACCTATACTCTCCATAAAATCGTTCGTATGCTAATTCTGTGGGCTGGTTAATTAAGGCATCTTTGTGAGTCTGAACAATGGAGTTCGAAATTTACGATGCTTTGGCATTTGACATGGGAAAACTTCCGACACTCTGAGAATATTCGCGGCGACCAGACAAATTTCAGACTAGCAAAAAAGAAAACACCCATCTCCACAATGGGCGGCGAAGGGGCCACAAAGTTTCACAACTAATTAGAAACTGTTGACGGGGGCGCCTCCACTCGCTGCTGCTATCTTTTCAATTACATCGTCACCACTGTTGACAGACAGGGCTAACTTTTGTGATGGAGAAGAGCTCGTGACAAGAAATCGAAGTATGGTTTAAAATAGGTTATTGTTTTGAATCGTTTAAGTTGTGCAAACTACACAACAAATGTGAAAATGGAACATAAATATGTTTTAAAGTATTTCTTCTTATAATTAGCTTTAGCATAGCTTAACGGTTGGACCATTGAAAAATTTTATTAGGATAATATCTATAGTTTGCGATGAATTTATTGAACATTTTTTTACTCTTTAAAAAAAATTCTATTGATGATTTCAAAAAAACTGTGTTTAATCTGTTTTTAACAGAATTATATTCCAAAGAGGAGTTGATATTGTGTAATTATTTTTTATATTTCGAGTGAAAGATTCTTCGATTACGACTCACGAAGCAGCCCGAACTCATCGCCAACTATTGAACAGCTGTGCACCTACACTTAGTATACGTCTGATTGAAGCTTTGACCTAAGCAAAGCGCTCGAAGCCAAATTAACATACTAATGTATTCAATTATTCGCATTCCTTCTTAATTTGCAACGGTGCCAGAGATCGATTGACTTTCGATACGAACTAAGTAAGTAATATAACAATAGGTGCCTAGTATCGGCACCCTCCATTTAGGACTGCTCAATTGCAAGTCATAAAAATTAATTGAATAATAGTTGGAGTAAGGGGAGTAAAAAGAAAACAAGCAAAATTTGTTTGTTTTCTATGAACCAGAAAGTGTAGGGCAGTAAAACTGCAAACAAGTTTTAGATCTCGCTTAACTTGTTTTAACAAGGTACAACAACTGAAAAACACACATTCAATTCCATATTTTGAAGTAAAATAGATAGTGTTTGTTTAAAACATATAGCAATGTTTAATATAGAAATGTTAAAAAAGGCTTATAACGAATACAAACTAAAAATGGAATCATAAATAAGGCACCCACAAAAACCCGACTAAATTGCACAGGATGCGATAACGAAAGCAGTAGCTCAAATAAAAATGAAATTAAATTTAGGTTGGTAGAGATTCTTTGTTTGTGGTCAGCAGAAATACACAGAATTATGTGAACGATTTCACTTTGATCTTGTTTTGTAAACACAAGTGATTTCCCTTAAGTTATTTTAGGAATTTGTCAGCGTCTGCTGTTGCGCAAAAAACTAAGCTAAACAATATGTTTAAATAAGAAAGTACTAAAACTTATTTGTAAAATGGTACCTATACCTAGATAGAAATACAAGCTTTTCTTGTCACAATGAAAAGACAAAGACACTTTGGAACGATAAGAAAGACGTTATAAATTAAGCGATAACCGAACGTTGGGCACAAATCATATTGACAGCAGTGAGTTTTATGAGCCCTATCCATGCGATTTGCCTATCCGCAATCGCAAATTCTATTATCCACACCATAAACAAAAACTAACACCAAATCGCCATAGAACCATAAGAACGCAATGTGTAATCAATTAAGTTAGGCCAGGAACAAATCGAAAACATTTTCCCTGGAGGGCCAGCGATTGCTTTAAATAAACCGAAAGTGTGACTGAACCACTTGAAAGCGTAGAATATGTAGTGTTTTGTACATATTAAAGACAAGGAATATACATATTTATATAGCAGCCAGCTGACGTAGTGATAAGACCCCGAAGCTAAAAGCCACGCGATGTGTCGAAGCCACGTACTCGTACACCCAGATACAAGTGGCATTTTCCCCGGAATTCGCTTATCATTTTACATGCCTTTCGACACAACAGTTAATGCTATAACCTTTTTCGAACTGCCAGGAACTTCCTGTACAAGTTTTGTATTGAAATTCCAAAAAACAAAACTTTTTGGAATTACCCAGGCATCTAAGAATGGGATGATAAGCTACTCCACACTCATATTTATAATGTACAACAGCGGGCAAACTGAATAATTATACATGTACATTGTGCAAATTGAAGCCTAGAATAAGCTTCAATAGTATTTGCTTTTGATAATCTTTGATAATTGCATACAAACATATTGTACTGGCTAGCAATTAGCTTTAACAACCATCTATTAGTGGATCTTATTATTTGATTATGTGGGCAGGCTCTGTTCGGGTTGGAAAATCCCTTGAATAGGGCAGTATCATTAACAGGTTTTAAAATAAATGCAATTTGAAGGGGAACATGTTGTAAAAATATTTTTTTAACTTTACAATTTCTAAAGGTTACGCTTGAAAAAGATTAAATAAGAATTCTATTTTACCCCTGGGAGAGAACGTGCAACTTCATAATATTGTCATATTTGGACAGAAAAAACTTTACATTTTCCAATTAAGTGATAAACCATGGAATATATTGAAATAAAATAAGTTTTAATTAAGATACATATGGATAGTTCTATTGTACTGGCGATAAGTGTAATTTGCTTATGAGACACGTCGCAAACAGTGGGTATATTTTGGTTATAAACATTAAATGAGCACTAAGCCAACCATAATCGGCGGCGTTAAACTGTAAAAACAGGAGATAAGTCGGTTGCTTCCGTTGTTTCTTCCTCTTTCTGTCTCTGCTTCGTCTTCTGCTGTTTTCGCTTCCACTGCATCGCGAATTGCGGATTGCGAATCGGAGTCAATTGCCTCCAAGCTCTGTCTTAACGGTACCTGGAGCAACAGAGAGCGACAGAGAGAGAGGGGGAGTGGGGGTGGGGGCGTGCGACGGAGAGCGACTAATAGATTGCATGAAGCAGAGACAAACGAGCAAACAACGCATCAAGTAACAGTTAAAAGTTGTTGTTTGCTCTCTTTCTTTCTTTCTCTTTCTCCCTCAACTGCAATTAGCAAGCGAGTAACGTCAACTACCGTTGAACTCAATTGAAAAGATGGTGAAAGAGGGAGGGGGACAGATGGAGAAGTACCCAAAGACATCGCACAGTGGTTGGCAAGAAAATACTACCCAGAGCGGTCTCAAAATTTCCATTTTCTAACCAAATTCAAGTAGCCCCTTTGCCTTTTACAGCATACGAAAATAGAGCAATAAAAAATACGCATTGATGGAATTTTAAGCATGTCACAGGTAAAAAGGGCTTTAGTTTGTTTTTCCGCTCAGGTAAATAACGGAAATTTTTGACAGCTGCTATTTGTATCAGCTGAAGTGTTGATCAGAAACAGTGGTTCTGTTTTAGATTCATTTTTAAAGAAAGCTGGTAACCTAAAAAATTAAATAATGTGGCAGAATTATATATTCCTAAAATATAAAATACGATTAAAATATAAAATATTTAAATAAAAAATTCAAGAAATTCAGTTTTTCAACAATTTCCAATGATTATAGGGGTCTTAAAAAGGGCTTTGTAGATAATAGATGATAAATTAATTCATTTTGTGACCTACAAGTAAAATTAGATTATGAGCGCCCTATTGGCCTATTCAATGTGGGGGGTCGGTTTCTTTCCACTCTACATTACCAATTTTAGATTATTATCCCACTGTGCACCGTGGGGCCAAGCATCTCAAATGCAGTGCTTGTGCAAAGAAATCCAAAGCCGCATAGAAGAAGAAGTTAAAACCGCGACTGTTTGAATCTGTTTGCCTTTTATTAAATGCCGGCGAGACAAAGATAGGTAGAGTCCAAGAGAGAGAGGGAAAAGCCAGAACGATCGGATGCTGTGTGCTAAAGAGGGAGCGAGAGGGATGATGCGGGCAGGTAAAAACCCGTCATCGGTTTTGGGGGACGGAGGGCGGGGGAAGGGGCAGTTGGTCTGCAACGCTTAACTGGTTCTTGGCAACCAACTTGTTTTTTCTGTAGATTGCCGCCGTCTGTGGTTTATTATGTTTTTTTTTCCCTCCGACTTTTGCCTTTGCAATTTTTAATATGGTAACTTGATTCAAACGAAAAAACTTACCCAATAAAACAATAGCAATAAAAGAGTAGACGTGGATTTATATGTTCCTTTTCTCGATCAATTGATTTGTTTGGGGAACTTTTTTCATTCCCTCCTTGGGGTTTTTTTTTTATTATATATATTTGAAACTATTTTTACGCAGGGATGAAAACAATTTTCAGCATGGCAACAAAACAAAATGTTGCAGCGCATTCGAAGCAACAACAAGAACATTAAACATATGATAACCGAGGTCAGGCAGAAAGTGCGAGCGGGACAGGAGACATTAATTACTTTTTATTATTATTCCGCGAAGCCGAATTTCCGATTAATATTTATTCAATTAAGACCTTTTCCACTTGGCCAGCACAGAAAAATCCCACCGCCGCTCACTTTTTCCACTTCTTAGCCTGAACCTTTTTTTCGTTATTTCTGTTTTGTTCGGTTTTTCTTTTCTTTTTCTTTTAATTTTATTTTTTTGCCACCAATTCGAGGTGTTGCTTTGTTGTTGCTAAGAATTTCAATACAATTATGGCCCAAATCGCATTTTCACTTTTCCACACAAACACGCAGCCAGCAAACACACACAAACACACTCACATACACAGTTGTTTGGCTCCGTTTTAAATGAAAATAATCAAACATTTACATTGCCGTGTGTTTTTTCTCCACGAAAATGTATGATTATGTATGATTAGTTTTGCCTGCCGCGCTGCACACGCGAAAATCCGACGAAACAAAGAAACAAGAAACGACCGCGGAGAACGTAACAACCCAAATAATAACCCGATACAAAATCGCGTCCGAATTCGCGTCCGAACCGCTCGCTGTTTCGACCAAAAATCACCTCTATTTTCTATAGAGGCTTCATCAGCTCGGTGTGGGGAAAACATCAGCTGTTCGAGTGTGTGCGAGGGACCAGCAATAGGACGCAAGCG
Source organism: Drosophila suzukii (assembly GCF_043229965.1). Taxonomy (NCBI): domain Eukaryota; kingdom Metazoa; phylum Arthropoda; class Insecta; order Diptera; family Drosophilidae; genus Drosophila; species Drosophila suzukii. Next base: position 18,586,843 of record NC_092080.1, on the reverse strand, counting down.
CCGTAAGAGCTGCGTGGGCAAGAAGAGTGCCGATAGCCGTGTTGAATTCAAAAATACTTGGCGGGCTTTCATCATGTTTGTATTTAGAATGTTTAAGCACGTATATCATTTAAGTAAATTTTATATTAGTGTTTACTTTTGTATGGGATGCAAAAAATCGCCAACAATTTTAACATCTAGGGTGGCAACGCTTCCACGGTTCGCGTAACTTTTAGTACTATCGATAAAGCAGTATGCGATACATCGATCGAAAATCGAACCATTGTACTTGGCGCAAAATGAGTTACAAATAAAGTATTATTAAGCAAATTGATAACTTAATATATTGCCATCTTTCTTCCTTCCAAATTTTTAGTTATCTTTGTGGGCCAGGAGCTAGCTAACATATTGCTATAAACTTAAAGCAAAATTCGGGAAAAATAGAAGTAAGCATCAGTACAAGTTTCCCTCGAATTACGTCCAGAGTTTTTTATGAAGCACCGTATGTGTGATATAATGAAAATCATAATAAAATGAATAATTTTTATAATTTTACACAATCTATTAATGGAAAAAAAGATTATTTCTTATGTATGTACATTAGGGCGGTCCACATTTGTATGTACATTGTACAAAGGCAATCTAATTCGGACTGTATTAGAACTGTCCTAGTAGGTCTCATTCAAATACAACGTATTAATTTCTTGCTTTGCGCTTCGTAATAATGTAAAAGTAAAAGTTTGAAATGGCTTTCTTTAATTTTTGCGGCCCTAATGCAGCCCTGCAAACACCATAATTTAAGAGGTGGAACTTCCTAAGGCATTAAAATATAAGAAATTTTATAACTTTCAAAATATCAGCTGAATATTATTTAATATTTCCTTTTGTATTCCAAATTAAATGAAGTCTCCCCGTGTTCCGTGCAGAATTAATCGCCGATAACTCGCGGCAATGCAGCCCTGCGCTTGCCGAGAGAAACGTAACGTAACGTGACGTGACCAGCAAACGGCGTGACGACGGACGGGCGGCGCAAAGCGGACGAGCAAGAGGCGAGCGAGTAGAGAAAAATTATTGAGCGCAGAGAAAAGTCCACCAAATCGAACGTCGCAGCAAGTGAAAAAGGCGAAAAAAGCCCGGATAGAAACTAATAGAGAATACGATTGCCAGAAGACAAGTGTTAGCCCGAGCCTGAGCCAAAATGAATGAGGAATACGACGCGATTGTGCTGGGAACGGGCCTGAAGGAGTGCATCCTCAGCGGGATGCTGTCCGTGTCCGGCAAGAAGGTGCTGCATATTGATCGGAACAAGTACTATGGCGGCGAGTCGGCCTCCATAACGCCGCTGGAGGAGCTCTTCCAGCGCTATGGCCTGGAGCCGCCCGGCGAGCGTTTCGGGCGTGGCCGGGACTGGAACGTGGATTTGATTCCCAAGTTCCTGATGGCCAACGGACAGCTGGTCAAGCTGCTGATCCACACGGGCGTCACCCGCTACCTAGAGTTCAAGTCCATCGAGGGCAGTTACGTCTACAAGGGCGGCAAGATAGCCAAGGTGCCGGTGGACCAGAAGGAGGCCCTGGCATCCGATCTCATGGGTGAGTTTTTCATTATATCTCTTTTTTTTGTAACCCCCTTTCTTCGAAAATTGTGCAAATTACCAGCTGTGCGTGTGTGTGTGTGTATGTACTCGTATTCGACTGTTATCTGCTTCCCCTTCTTCCGCCCTCTCTTTCTCTTTTCTTCTTTGTCTCGGCTTTTTCACTCGCTGGCTACTCTCTTGTTGTTGTTGTTGTTGTTGATTTTTTAACTGTGACACGTATGTGTGTGAGCCGAAAAACGGTTGTTTTCGTCTGCTTGGCCAAGAATTTCTATAAAATTTCCCCACACATTTCCACACCTTGTTTGTTTTTTATTTGCCTAACTATTAACGCCCTAATACGTTTGGGGGTCTCAATTTAAATCGCTCTTCGGTGATTCATACACCTGCCGCTAATTGCTCGCTTCCATTTTACACCTTAATTTTGCTTTGCTTGAAATATAAGTTTTTTCTCTTCTCCACGGAAGCAAGCAATTGCAATTAGTTAAACACGCTCTATTTATTTATGATTGGGTCTTGAGTTGTTGCCATTTCAATTTTTAGTAGTTTTTGCAACCAACTTTTTGGCGAGGCGCATTGAACCCCTTCACTTTACAGTAGAGCTTGCCTAGCGAAGACTTTCAACCGTCATTCATCATGTAAAAATAATTTAAATTTTTCCTATTCTAGCTATTTAAAAAAAAAACAATTTGAATCTATTTTTTATCAACATTATTTTAGTAAATATTATTTGTTTGTTTCATATTTTTTACTGTTAATATCATACAAATTTAAACCTAGAACACGGATGGAAATTTTGAATTTAAAACCTACTGTTTGAAAAAAATGAGGACGAGAAAACAGCCCTTATGTTTTATGTGATAGAATGTTTTATATGATAGAAATAACAGTAAACTTTTTCTTAATATTAATTTAAATTTTTTAAAGTAATACAATAAATTCTAAAACATTATAAATATTCTTTAAAAATTGAGACCCTAAGGATCCTTTAATTTGAAAGTAAAGTGGTTGTCTGTCAAGGCCTTACTGTGGCCGCATTACACATATGCTCAGAATGACGTCACAGGGTGGCAAGTGGTTTCTGATTGTTGGTGGTGGCTCGACCGCCCCCAAAATTAATGGTTTCAAACTTAAGTTGCGTGCGGATATCCACATGAGTGTGTGTCTGTGGCATGCAAATGAAAATGAAACGGGGAAACTTGAAACCCTTGACTCTCGCACTCCCTTCTGTGCAGATCCTATTCCCAAAACTGACCAATATGGTACATGAGGTATACTAAAGTAAATATTTGTATATATTTGCAGGTATGTTCGAGAAGCGTCGCTTCCGGAACTTCCTCATCTACGTGCAGGACTTCCGGGAAGATGACCCCAAGACCTGGAAGGACTTTGACCCCACCAAGGCCAACATGCAGGGTCTGTACGACAAGTTCGGCCTGGACAGGAACACGCAGGACTTCACTGGCCACGCCCTGGCCCTTTTCCGCGACGACGAGTATCTGAACGAGCCGGCCGTTAACACCATCCGGCGCATTAAGCTCTACTCCGATTCGCTGGCGCGGTACGGCAAGTCGCCCTACCTCTATCCGATGTACGGCCTGGGCGAGCTGCCCCAGGGATTCGCCCGCCTGTCGGCCATCTACGGCGGCACCTACATGCTGGACAAGCCCATCGACGAGATCGTCCTCGGCGAGGGTGGCAAGGTGGTGGGCGTGCGCTCCGGTGACGAGGTCGCCAAGTGCAAGCAGGTCTATTGCGATCCCAGCTACGTGCCCGAAAAGGTGAGATATTCACAAGGTTTTTTTTTATAGTTGTAACAATTTGGCAACAATGATCAGTTGGTCAATATTATGTCGATAAACCTCTCCGAGTAAACATTAATGGAGTATTTTTTCTTTCTTTCCGTCTGACAGGTGCGCAAGCGTGGCAAGGTGATTCGCTGCATTTGCATTCTGGACCATCCGGTGGCCAGCACCAAGGATGGTCTTTCCACGCAGATAATCATTCCACAGAAGCAGGTGGGCCGCAAGTCGGACATCTACGTGTCGCTGGTGAGCTCCACTCACCAGGTGGCAGCCAAGGGCTGGTTCGTGGGCATGGTCTCGACCACCGTTGAGACCGAGAACCCGGAGGTGGAGATCAAGCCCGGCTTGGACTTGCTGGAGCCGATCGCACAAAAGTTTGTGACCATTTCGGACTACTTGGAGCCGATCGATGATGGATCCGAGTCGCAGATCTTCATTTCGGAGTCCTATGATGCGACCACGCACTTTGAGACCACTTGCCTGGATGTGTTGAACATATTCAAGCGCGGCACTGGCGAGACGTTCGACTTTTCCAAGATTAAGCACGAGCTGGGCGATGAGGAGCAGTAAGCGGGGAGCAGGGCTTCATCTGGTTATGGTGCATTTGGACAGCTCAACATCAGCCACAAACATCGTAGATCGTCTCAGCGTCGTGGCCAAACCTTAAAGAAATACCCAAGATAAAAAACACAAAATAAAAGCCCAAAAAAACTAAAGAAAAACGAAAATCCCGAAATTGTATTACCAAAATGCTTTTCCATCGAGAGATGAAGTTTTAGATGTGAATCGAATTGCTTGCTTCGCGCAATATTGGATATGCCTAGAAAATATATATATATACCAATATAACATAAATTATACAACATGCAGTCGCGTACATGTGTACGTCTATATATATATATATGTATCACTGAGTGAATGTTAGGCATCTAAATCAAATTCATGCAGATTCAGCTTGTTGTGACTCGAGCGAAGGTGCAAGACTCGACGTATACTCTCTACTCTTTCACCACCCGAACAGACAGTCAGTCACGCGATTATGCTTGGACTTTAGTTGTACGAGTATATAATAAAGTATATATATAAAATATGACATCGTATATATATATTGTCTATGTATATTGCCCTTTTGCTTGGTTTTCCTTTTTTGTGATCGACACAATTTGTGTGCCCCCGAAGGCCGCAAAAATTCATAATACATACCTATAAACACGACACACACTCACACATGCATAATGCAGCATTATAATTGTAATTGTAATCCCCAACAACAAATAGAAAGGAAGAAATCGATGGTATTGAAAATGTAAACAGTCGAAAAAGTTCATCGCAGCATACCGAAGATATTGCAACTGATCGAAGCGCGGCAGACAACAAAAATAAAAAGAAAACCTTAACAGATTGTCAATGGTATAGAGAACTATGGTATTCCGCATTTTCAGAATTTACATTTTTAATAAAAATAAAAAACAAAAAGTAATTTGGTTTTGTTGGTGGCAGAAATTTTGGATGTGAGAGGTAATGTTGGCAAGCAGAATGGGTTAAAAAATTTATTTTTACCATAAGAGCTAAAATTTAAACAGGAATATGACATTCATTAGACGCTTGTAATCCAGTTTATTTTAAAATCTGGTAATTTCCGCTTACTGCCCGCAAAACTCTTTCGCGCCAACCAGACTAAATATTTCAGGAAATATAAACTTTGTCCTTGAGCTTTTCACCACCACACTGCCTCATTTAATTCGAATTCTTTAGTTCATGGTTCCGGCCTAGTTATGAGCTGGGTTTTAACGTCTTTAGCTTTTGCCACACCGCAAATGGCGGTATATTTGAAGAGTACTCAACCTCTAAAGAGGATGGAAATATAGAATGTTTTTGCAATTCGAATCTAAAAAACAAATCATTATTTTTTAAGTATGAGTATAAATCACCTAGCAGTCCTTAAAGTAAAAATGTACCATTTTACAAAAATAGGTTTTAGTGCTGACTAGATGTGAAATCATTTCTCAAGCAACTCTTCGTGATCTTGAACTCGATACAAATTTTGTATTAAAACATAATTGGAAATTAAACATTTAAATTTTGTATAAAATCTACTATATTTTAATATTAATCCATTTAATTTAAATATTTAAATTATGTATGAAATCATACTATGTTTTAATATTAATTCATTTATGTTTAATACAATCAAGTATTACTAGACATCGGATATTTAAAATGATTTTTAACTATTTTTGGTTGTATGGGATTTCTTTGTCACCTGGGCTAGAAACCAATTAATATTTTTTTTATGTTTTCCTTCATGTACCACTTTAAAAATATCTTAGGAAACAAAATTGTAATAAAGCTTTTAAAGCCATAAATAATTAAAGATGTTATAAAATATATTTTTTTTTTATAAAACATTGTCTAAAGTTACTGCAATTTATTCTTTTAATGCGGCAAATAAACTGATAAAAATTCAAAAAAATAAATGTTTCCTCTGTAAGTTTGACACGAAAGAACCATTACTCATAAAAATATCGCAAACTGGATACAATTTATGTATTACATCATAAAAAGATATTTAAATATTAACTTCTTAATATTTCAATTAAGTATTACTAGACAACAGATGTTTAAAATTAATATAATTCTCCTAAACAAAATTCACCTAACTTTGGTGTCTTCTCCGGCTAAAACCTTTTTAATTTTTTAAAAATTCTTTTGTTTTAATGTTCCACTCTAAACAGACCTTTCTTAAAATTAAAAAAAAAACGTTTTATGCAAAAAAAAGGAAACATTTTTGAAGAATTAAAAAATGTATACATTTTCTTATAAAACATTGTTTAAGTTACTGCACGTTTTTCTTTGTTCCCATGCTGTAAAAAAAAGAAACGTTTCCCTCGCCATTCCGTCCCATCAGAATCATTCCTCATAAAAGCATAACTCATAACTTTAAAAAAATCTTGCTGCGCCACATCTGTAGATGTACCTACATTCTAAGTGCCAAGCAGGATAAGTGATATTTTACGAACCCCGAACTAAAGAGACACAGTTGTAAATGAAAATCTGTCCGGATTCTGCATCCATAAATGACAGTCTAGCCATTTTTTGGGTTTGTTAGCTTTTCGTCGCATTTGAATCACGTAGCCATAGGGTTATAGTTATGACCAGGACTCCTCGTTGGCTTTATGTGACACAATTACGAATTCCACAGCAAGTGTTTGGGATGCATTTGGAATAGTTACACCCCCTCCCCCCGTCTAAATCACCCCTTACATTGGTGGTAAGTGGGAAATTCTTATTGAATTGCATGTGGCATGCCACACGAGTCTGAGGCTAGTCCGCTAGTTCACTTTTGGGTCCTCGTCCTGGGTCCTGTCGATGCCCCAGGAATGTGCAAAATGCTGAGAATGCCGCTCTCCATTCCTGTTAGTTTTAATGCTGTCACTGACAGTTTGTGTTTTTTTTCCGCACTTCACAGTGCCTTGGTTTTATTTTCCTTGCCCGACAACGACGACGACGACCTGTCCAACAAAATGCCGCCAGTATTTTTCCAATTTCCGCTTCCTAGAAAAGGCAAAAGTGCAAAGACGTTTCGCATTATTTCGCTCTTGCCCAGTCACTGAGCATTGAACTCGTCTGAGGCCACAAGTGTTTCGGAATTCCTGAAGTAGGTTTAGGTCTAGGCATGAAATATTCAAGGCTTTTGAAACTCAAGCACACACTTATTAGCATTACCAATTATTAAATACATTTTGTACAATAAATAAATACAGAAAACTTTTTAATGTTAAAAAAGAATCCTTAGTGATTGTGTTTTTTAACCAAGTTAGAACAGTATTTCTTATCAATGATTCTTAACTTTACGATCTAGAAATGTATGCATTGTATTGATGATTTTCCTTGCAATATTTTTTTCCTGTCCTCGAATCACTGAACATTGAACTCGTCGGGGGCCACAAGTGTTTAGGAATTCCTGAAGTAGGTTTAACTCTTCAATGTTCAAGGCTTGAGTTTCAAGCACACACTTGTTAGCATTACCAATTTTTTATTCAATTTGTTACAATAAATAAATAAAGCAAACCTTTTAATGTTGAAAAAACCCTTAGCGCTTGTCTTTTTTAAACCAAGCTAAAACTTAATTTCATATTAATGACTCTTAACTTGACAGTATAGAAATGTATGTATTTTATTGATGATTTTGCTTGCAATATTATTAATTCCTCTCCTCCAGGCACTGAACATTAAACTCGTTTGAGGCCACAAGTGTTTAGGAATTTCTGAACTAGGTTTAACTCTTCAATATTCAAGGCTTGATTTTCAAGGACATTTTTGTTAGCATTACCAATTTGTTATTTAATTTATACAATACAAAAAAATAGTAATCTTTACTGCTTACAATTTATTAACCCAGTTAAAACAGTATTTCTTAAAAATAATTCCAAGCCGTACAATCTATAAATTGATGCATTATACTGATGATTTCCCTTGCAACATTTCCAATTCCTCTCCAAAATTCCTGTCACATTTGCCATCTGCAACTCTCTCATTGCGGCTGATTTGTCATGGCTCCAAGGAATGGGCTTAAAGTTCTATCTCCATCTAGCCCCTAACCATTAGGTTTGTTGTTCTCTGGTGATGATGATGATTTTGCCGCTGATGTGGCCAAAACACGTCGCCCCAATGCTGGTCAAGTCGTTCACCACATTTTTGCTCCTCTTGCTTCCGTCTTGGCTGTGGCTTACTTTTTTTTCTCTGCAAGATGGGTCGAAACCACAGAAAAAAAAACAAAAAAGAAGCGTAGAAAAAACCGCCGGAGAAGACCAAAATTTGTAACTGGGCAAATTGAAGTCAAAACTTTGGCGCTCAGCGCCGCATGCAAGTCACATACAACAGCGGAGAAAGGCGGGAGTGGGGATTGCCTGGATAATGGGCGTGGCAGGGCCAGAGAAAGGGAAAGGGGGGGGGGGATAAAGCTATGATGTCGACGCAGCACTGGCAGGCATGACTAAGCTGCCAGCCCTCTTCCATGCCTGCATCTATATTCGCGTCCTTGTTGTTACGTCTCCTGTTGGCCATGGTCAGGCTAACGAGCCCCGCTTCTACACGGAAAGAAATTACCCAATTGACCTTATAATGCAATGATATAGAGTCGAATTTAGATGAATATGTGGGCATTGTATTGGAAATTTGTAGGCAAGGGTTAACTTAAGATGTGTTTAAAACAAGTTCCTTTTCAGTAAAAACTTGTAAAAATAAAAATATTATAAACATCATTTCGTATCTATAACAAATATTTTTGCATTTTCTTTAAAAATAATATGTGTTTGACATTTAAAATATAATAATTACGAGCAATGGAATACATCAAACTTCGAATCTGACAGGATTAAACACTTGGGAGTTTCGTACTGCAGCATGAATGACATGAATAAATAAAATTTTCCAGACAATTTATGTTTCGAAACATTTTTGCAGTGAGATTCGAATGATTCGAAACATTTTAAACAGTGTGATTCGACTCTAACGTGACTTTTAAAATTAATTAAATCACCTACTTTAAATTAGTACACTTTTTAACAAACAAATGAAACTGCAATGTTTCGAATCACCTTAGAATGTTTCAACCGATATGTTTCTTATGTTTGGTATTATTGAAACTGACTGTTTATTCATTCAGGGCTCAATTTCGTACATATTTCTTATAACCCATAATATGTTAAAGGACTAATTTAGAAATTTCGATGCGTACAATTATCTTATAAGCAACAACATATCCATTTAGTTTTTGATTTATTATTATAGGCACTATAATCATATACTTTCATATCGATAAAGCATACTTTGTAAAAGGTGTAAACCTGATAAACTTTTTTCCTGGTCGTCCAGAGTAGGAACATATGTACATATATTATCGGAAGGGCTATTATCTTTTTTCAGGACAAATTTATTTCCTGTGCAAGCGGGGGGTGTAAATGAGTGCACAGAAAAAAAAGTATTAGGATCAATGGCGGATCCAGGTTTTGGTCGTGGGGGGCTTTCAAAACAACACTTTTTGCTGCATACTTTATGAACACCACATTTCTTTTTACCTTTCACGCGAGTGGGGGGATCTATCACCCATATCCGCACACCCGTTGATCCGCTTATGGCCAAGATTAACTTAATAGTCACAGGTAAATATATCATTTTTACCATTGAACAATTTAAAATAGATATGGAAAATATTAGTTTATATGGAACTTAATGGAAGTGAGCATAGTTTCTTATAATTTTTTGACCAGTGTGGCAATGTGGCACCGCGTTGGGCTCGTAATAACAGCCAACCGCAAAAGGCCACACACAGATACCAGCCAGCAAACAAACACACACACTTACCCCGAAAACAAAGCAACAAAATGATGCCTTTGGGGTCAGTTGACGGTGTTGGACCAATGATTTGGCGACTTAAGGACGACAAGCATGTGCATTGAGCTAAATTGACGCAGTGGACAGTAGTGGGGATAAATCTCACGCACAGATACAAGACCATTAGGTCAAATTGAATATAATTCTTGGGCTTTCCTTACAGCGTGATGTGATTAATTATACACGTTATGAATATAATGCAGCCGACATGTTGTCTGCTCCGCCGCTGCCATCATCCCATCATCGTCAGCCGTCTCATCATTATCCGCAACGACATCCTTGGCTGAAAAAGTCCAAAACAACAACAGAAAGACGCGGGCGTGACTGCACTGGGGAAAAATAGATGGGTACTTGGGATGGTTACTTGGTTTATTTCAATTTATTTATATTTAAAATAACTTTGAAGCAAATTATTTTAAATTTCTAAAAGTTAATAAATAATTTTAAGCAAATATTTTTTTTTCTCTCTTTTTTTTTCTTGCAGTGCACTGCTCCTTTTGGCTGCTTTTCAATTACTTGCATTTCCTATTCCCATTGTCATTGTTGCTGTTGCTTTGCATTTTCTTGCCATTGGGCCACGAGCTTGTCAACAACTTCATTATCGCTTGCGACACTGTGCAACATCATACCATACAAATACGCCCCCCCCCTTCCAGTTTGCCCCACTATCTCCTTACTAGACAAGCAAATTTAAATCAATTAAGTAATCTTATTGCCACTGCTGTTGCTTCTCGTGTTGCAGCTCTGAAGATGCTCTCTGGCTTTTGCCATTTCACCGTTGCCTGCTTTTGGGCACTGCGAAACCCCTGTACATGCACAGAAAAAATTGTGATTGTAAAAGGTAGGCGTGTTATTAATTTTAAAATGGAACGCAGCTTAAAAGCCAAATATGTTTTAAAGGGAAAACAGTTTGCAACGGTTTCAAAGAAGGATAAAAATTCATGGAATTTCAGTGATAATAACGAGGTGGCCATCAGTACACTTTTAAAATCAATTAAACATGTGCTTAAAAGCATGCAACAATATATTTTGAGGTTTTTAGTAATTTTCATATATTGGTATGTATACATGTGTTTCAGTCACTACAAAACAATTGTACATAAATAGAAAAATATAGGTTTTTTAAATGGGTCTAGTTGTTAAAACTAAACTATATTTCAAATGAAAAAAAACTCCAACAGTGTAATTCATGCCATTTCTGTGGTTTGAACAAGAATGCCACAAAAAATGGTAGAATTTAAAAGGTGTACAAAAGTATGCAACAATTTATTTTGACGCCCTCTGTGATTTCTGATTAAATATCTTTTGAAATAAAATTGGCAGAATTTTAAGAGGTGTATATAATTAAGCAACAATTTAATTTCACGCCTTTAGGGATTTCTGTAAAACTCCCATTATGTTAAAAAATTGGTAGAATTTTAAAAGGTGTATTAAAGTATGCAACAATATATTTTAACGCCTTAAGTGATTTCTGTTAAACTCCCAATAAATTGAATATCTTATTTGTAAATAAAATTGGTGGAATTTTAAAAGGTGTATATAAGTATGCAATAAAATATTTTGACGCCTTTAGTTATTTCTGTAAATCTCCCAATACACCGAATATCTTTTTAAATAAAATCCCTGGCTTGACTTTAAATCATGGCTAATAAAATCAGATGAAACAAGATTTACATTTTTTCTTGTGCACTGACAAAAACATTAACACACGCCCACACTTTTTATATGTCAAGCATTATAACTGCGGCCGTTTCTTCACATGTGTGAACGTCAGGCTTTATGTGTGTTTATGTGTCTGTCTGTGTTTGTTGGCTGGCAAACTTTTGCTGTGTTGCATATTTTGTGCAGATTAATTAAATTGCTGGCATGAAGCCGGTAACCAAAGGGGCATGGCGAGGGGCTGAAAATGAGCGCGGGGGCGGCCAGGAAAGGATGCTCTTTCGGCAACTCGGCTCGCAGATTGAAGTGCATTATTAAATGTTTTTTTCTTAATAATTCATGGCTGAGAAAACTAACAAATACTTTCTCCTTCCCTGTCCTCGCTCACATTTTAAGAAAAGTTCCGTTTCCGCAATTAGTTAAAAAGAGAAGCATGGGCAAAACTTTACTTTGTTTTGAATGAACTCTGGAAAATGCTTGTAAGTAATTGTGCTTCATTAGGTAATAAAATATTAAATAACTTCGTAATTCAAAGTCTTGTATGTGTGTGTTTGTTTTGAAAATAAACACATAATACTGTGGGGGTTAAAAAAAGGTTAATGGAACTGCATGAAAACAACATAAAGGCCTATTTTGTGTTATTTTCTGTGGCGGTATGCAGCGGGTTGGGTTATTTATTACTCATACACGGTAGAGTTAAACATTTGGGGGGCCGTTAAGCAAATTTCATCAAAAAATAACTATAAATAAGGGTGTGGCAAAAAATACACGGAGATACGTTAAAAAAAGTGGATTTACGGGGAACATCTAGCATACAACGATAACATAAGATTTAAAAAACATTGAAATTAATTTAAAACGTTTTGAGATAAAGAACATATATTTCATTGTTTTCGGGCTTTTTATTTTTGAAGACTTTTATTTAACTAACGTTTGCAAGAAATAAAATAAATAAAATATTATGTAAGAAAAAAAGAGGAATTACTTTCCAACCACTATTCTTGAAATTTAAGCACAAAAAAACTAGTGTTTTCTAAATTATCACTCAAGTATTTTGAAATTTAGTTTCTGCAGAAAATTGAAACCACTTCATATGCTATTTGTGCCTAACATTTTTGACACTTAACATGTTTATGTCAATGTTAGAACCATGCTGATTTTAACATTTGACACAATAACAGCTTTTAAACAGAAGGGAGAGTTTTCTCTTAACTCCCACGCTTACAGAAAATACCAGACAAAGGGGGAATTTCCCAAGTTATTAACTTACATTTAAAGAGAAATTCATGTTTAATTGTAACATAACAGAAATGATAATAGTATAACGACAGCAAACTGTAAGCAACTTAACACTGGTCTACCCAGTTATGTTATATTTATATTTAACATAACGCTTGATTACAAAATTTATCAGTTTCCGCAGAGCAAATGGTGCCTGTAAATAGTTTTTTTTTTACTCTATGGGTGAACTTGGATTTTGTAAACAGTTTTAGTTTAATTTAAAAATAGATTTTGTTTCTGGATATGTTTGAAGTGAGAAATTTGGGGAACTGATAACAAAAAATTTTCTTGAAAAACCGTTGCTTATGGCTTTCTTATTTGAAGTTTTTTTTTCCTACAAATGTGTTGCTATCAGAACTTATTTCAAATGGAATACTCACTTTTGAAAAATAACAGGCTCAATAGCAGCTCCACGAAGGGTGGCAACGTTGACCACACATCGATAGTCGAAATTAAAAAAAATATCGATAGTCCGAAATCGATTTCGGGATTCGTCAACAAAACGATCATTTTGCTTCTTCACCGCGAGTGGGTCTCTTGTTGTTTTGCTCTAAGGAACTAGAATTTTTTGTCTTGATGTACTGCTCACTTTCAGATTTCTTATTGTCCATTGAGGACAGATTTTTAGTATATTTAGGGAAATCATCTGCGTTTAATTTTTTTTAGTAACGTAGCTCAAAAAGTATTTTAGGGCATTACGTTGTCCCAACTTTTCGTCAGGGTAATTACATTCCGTTGGTTCTATAAGCAATTTAACAACTGTTTGGTCCTCGCAATTCATAGATCCTTGATCCCCTACCATAGCCGTCAGAGGATCTTTAAGGAGTTTTGGCATAAGGTTCACCTCGTATAAATTTATTTGCGAAGACGCCCAAAACGCCCAAGGTTTCACTTGACTACGGATCATAACCGCAAGCATTCCATCAGCTGGAGATTAATATTGGTCATTGGCAGAATATCCGTCTCCCGGTCAGACTTTGGGCCATACTCCAATCTAGATTTAGACTTCGGACCATTAAGTCGTTTTTGTTAGAAATGGCCAAGTTTCTATTTAAAGCCGCATCATTCTGCACTTCCAGATGGGAATTGACAGCTTCTAGTTTATTCATTTTAATATTTTTTCTTCAATTTTGTTTCTGCTTTGTTAAGGGAGGCCGCGTCTCGATCGACCGATTCAGGTCACTTTCCGCGAGCGTCGATGTTCCAGGAAATCTGAAAAAAATTTCCTTTTGAGAATCGAAACATTGTGCTTTCGGGCTTTTGTTGAATTTATAGGGGTTCAAAATACCCGAAAACACAATTTTCGACTCTCAAGGAGAAGTTTTCGAAATCCTTCTCTTAGAGACCGTTTTCCTGGCCAGATTCGTGATCATTGCTTAAAAATATATAAAGAAACTAAGCTTTCATATAAGTAACTTGAAACTAATAGTTTAGAAAAATTCAAGTAAAACATACATTCAATATCTTTAAATTTTCTTTTACAGCCGTCGACTTAAATATAATTATACATCACCATTTCTTAACAAAGGCGTATTAGGTAAATTACAAATAAAATTATATTAAAATTTTAGGAAAAGAAATGTGTATTTAGGGACTTTAAAAAGAATCGCTCGGTTATATGCTGGCCCGTCATACGACTGCGGGCGTCGCAAGCCACACATTTTATGGCAGAGGCCAATCTTTCAGATGCAACTGAACTTCCAGGAATAATAAGGGAAGCTAACGCTACCGCTGCCAGATTTGGAATAGTTTGCTTTTAAGCGTTCCAGAATTCCAGTGGATCTGATTATTGTAAACTCAGTGAAAAACTTTTTTGCGCTCATTTTATGCGTTTTGTCGGCGCCGGCTAAGGCTTTAAAGTGACCAACCATTGAAAAGGACCAAAATATCATTTACAAATAATATCGATATTCGATATTTCGGCCCAAAAAATATAGCTATGCTAGCTATATAATGCGGATAATGTTAGAGAGTACGCTCGAATAATAAAATTCTCCATTAATTCTCCATAATTTTATAATAATTATATCATAATATAAAAAAGGCACGATAATAAAAATTCATATTGATATCAATTCTGAATAATAATAATAATCATATGAAAAAGCCTCTTAACGAGGTAAAAATCTAGTGACGATCGCCTTTTCAACAAACAAAAGGTCTGATATCAACTTTTGTGACTTTTTTTTTTTAGTAAATGAAATTTATTTCTTGAACGTTGATCAGCTAACCTAATGGCTATAAAACGTTGTGTACAAAGAGAAATAATTAACATGGAAACATAACAGAAAAGGTGATTAACAATATTTACAATAATTGAACAAAAACAATTTTATTGCTTTAGGACTCGAGAGACCTGATGTCCTCTTGTCCAGAGATCACCGGGGTGCCTTCGCATTAGTCTTCTTCTAATCCTTGGGTGGGCCAAGGAAGCTGCTAGGTGGTTTATGTGTGCAGTGAGGCGATCATTGTACCGACTAGAGTGCCGGTTTATCTGCTCCCTGACTGAGGGAACATGAAGGTCAGTTGTTAGGGCGTCATTCCTGATGTACCACGGCGCGTCTGCAATCATACGCAGCGCACGGTTTTGGACCCTTTTGACTTTCATTACGTTCGAGTCTGAAGCCATGCCCCATAGTTGGATGCACTTTTGTGACGAAAATGTATTATACGATCTCCTAAAAAAATACTTTCAAAATTTTTCTCATTCGACACGCTTTATAGAAATTTGTTTGATATCAGAAGTTTTTGTTTTGAACATCAATCACAATTCATGTACTTTTCCAAAAGCCGTAGAATTCAAGTTTCTTATGTGGAACTGTTCATGTCAATTTAAATGATTCAATGACCCTAAAATAGTGTTTGGATACACACAATCGTTTTTAAGAAATAAAAAAAGCTAAAGAATCGAAATAAAGAAGGCTATAATTTTTATCGAAGGTATTAGACAATTCATGTTAGGAAGGCGTACTCAGTTGTTCAATACACCTTTCCAACGACACATAGCACAAGCATATAGCTTTAGAAATTCACAAGTTAAGGGGGCACGAAATTTAACTATTTATACATAGGTGTTTTCCCGTTAAACTAGCGAGTTTTTCCAAAAGTGGTACACAAAAGATTCTTAAATTAACATTCTTCAAAATTTTAAGAACCTTAAAACAGAGTTTGGATACGCACAAGAAAATTCAATGCTCAGGCAGTGTTAGATTTTCCTAACTGGTAAATGTGGCCACTTTTGTTGATAACTAACTTTAAAAGGTGACTTTTTGGTTTACAACAATAAGTTCTATGTTAAAAGTTGAGGAATCTCAAGGGCTATACACATTTAAGTTCAAACCAAAATCGTTAGGGCCTTAAAAAAAAAAAACAAAAAAATAGCTTAAACAAGGAAGAACGCTATAGTCGAGTACCTCGACTATCATATACCCTTTACTTAGCTAAATAGAGATATGCAAGTAGCAAAGCGAGATTAAAATGCGCCACCTACCGGCGGTATACAGATTTAAGCGTTATGGGCGTTAGAGTGGGCGTGGCAAATTTTTTTTTGGATCAATCGATAGGTATTGACTTCAGCTAAAATTTTTATTCTAGCATCAAAACTGTAGGAGCCACAGTTTTGGGCGGCTTGTGGGCGTTAGAGTGGCCGTGGCACTCTACTGAAACCAACTTGCGCTGCGTAAGAAGCCTAGCTCCCATAGTTTCCGAGATCTCAGCGTTCATCCGGACAGACAGACGGACAGACGGACATGGCTAGATCGACTCGGCTAGTGATCGTGATCAAGAACTGTATGGGGTCGGAAACGCTTCCATCTGCCTGTTACATACTTTCCGACGAATCTAGTATACCCTTTTACTCTACGAGTAACGGGTATAAAAAACGCGTTCAATATCTTTGTTAATGTGCGATAATACTGGGTATGTACAGCGTTGTTTTTCAAATACGCCAAACCTTACATTTATTTACAGCAAGGGTCGCACCGGAGGTGTATTATTTAGTGTAGTATTATTCTTACATATGGCTGGCATCGTCTGCATAAATTGACAGTTTAATTTGCTTATGTCTTAATAACATGTTATTTAAGGACTGGATCGATCATGAACAATACCACAGAGAGGGGCGATCCTTGTGGGATGCCATTGTGGAGAATATAGAATTTAGATGATCATGAAAGCCTTCGCTAAGTTGAAGGTATTTTGACCCACTCCCCACCGGGAAAGTTGATCCAATACTGTAGGTACTACAACGCGATCGAAAGTCCTTTCAAAATCAGTTGCCAATATGGTAACATGATTTTTGGTAGAAAGGGCATCCGATGCGTAATGGTGGAGATGCAGAAAAGAATCCAGTTTGATATGCTGTTGTTTAAATGCTGTTTGGTGGGGGCTGATAACTTTCTGTTTTGTAATAAACCACATTAACCTTTTGGCTTACATTTTTTCTAGGTTCTTGCTTCAACAAGGAAGTAAAAAAATTAGTCTACATGATGTTATTTCGTGGGTTAGTTTGTTAGGTTTTAAGATAGGGATAATAATGGCAGATTTCCACACATGAGGGTAGGTACCCCTAGCGAACATTGCGTTATACATTTATAATTGGCGGTATTTAGGTTCGCAGAGTAAGTGTTTAAGCATTGGATATGAATTTCGGTTATACCGGGTGTTTTCCCTTTCGCATACTGAAGGGCATATTCAAGCTCACTAAGAGTGATGGGGATCTTCGTTGTTATATTTAATTGTTCTGAGGTTATTTGGGAAATTACCTATTAAGCGATTTAGGTCAGACCAAGTTTTCGTGTATATATAGTAGTCGCCTCTCTCTCTTTCCTGGTGCGTCCCCACGTGGATTGCCATCCACAGTGATGATAAGAAAAATCTTTAACCATTTTAAAATAATGAATAAGCATATAATAATTCATTATTACATTGGCTCAAAATAATAACAATAACAATACTAATAACAGGAAAAACAAAAAAAAACAACAAACAGTTAATAAGCAAGCTGGCAATTGAAATGATATTGATTCTGAATAATGACAACAACCGTCTGCATGAACTGCACACGCCTATAGGGACCACTTGTGTTGATTTGCCTCCCAGAAAGTTCTTTCGACTTCCGAGGTTCCAAGAGAGAATTCTCACAACTTTCCGAATTTCTACTTTTGTAGTTAAAAGCAATAAAATAAAAATAAAATAATTTATAGCAAAACATTATTTAGCATTTTTTAGCTTGTAGTCGTGGGTGGGTCAGAGCAGCATTATGTACAACGCAGAAAAGAAAGAATTAAAAAGCCCATTGGACATACATATCAAGAATTTTGTATTTTTCCCAAAAAAAGGTCCAGTTTAAAGTGGTCGAGACTCGTGTTCTGGATATGTTATTGAGGGGAATACAATGGTATTAGAAGCTTATGTATATGTATTCAAAAGCGCCGGAAATTGCGATGTGGCAGCGAGCAGGGAAATTGTAAGTGAAGCGAGGATCTGGCTTTCTCTGACATCGCACGACCCGTTTATCTGATGGGACAGTTCCAGGGTCACGTCGACGACGTGGTGTTCGTTCTACGGGACAAGCCACACCCATTCTTCCGCCGGCAGGGGTGCGGTCTACGCTACACGGCCCGGATCTCGCCGAAACAGGCGCCATGCGGTACCCTCCTGGAAGTGCCGACGCTCCAGGGCGAGCCGCTGCATCTCTCCACCCTGCTGGGAGCAGGGCAAGATTAAGTAGAGCGAAGATCTAGCCTTCTCTGAAATCGTTTCAGGAATTCGATGGTGAAGTTGACGATGAGGTCGCCGCGGCACGAGCCGTTTGGGGCAGTCCCGGGAAGCGGCTCGTCGAGACTGGACTGATCGCCTCACCCTGGGTGGAGAGATGCAGCGGATCGCCCAGGTGCGTCGCCACTTCCAGGAAAGTACCGGACTGCGCCCGGACACCTCCTAGCGGAAGATCGGGTGCCGTTTGGCCACATCTTCGCCCTCCTTAGGGAAGATGACCCTGGTGCACCCCTTCCAGCCCGGACGGATCTCGACGTTCGCACGGCCGCTTGACGAGATGATCCAGTGTCACGAAAACCTCTTGTTTTATCGGCGTAGTCTTTACCAGGCGTCCACTCTCTGATTCTCTGATGTTGGTCCAACCGCAAAGTCGTCGTTGTCGGAGCCCATGGTTCTGCTGGATTTCGAACTACTGGTCTAACAATAAAAAAAAGTGCAAACTTTTTTAAAATACCTTGAAAATATGTTGTAAAATTAGGTCCAAAGGCACAAAAAGCTCTTGTTTTATCGGCGGAGTCTTTGGCAGGCGGCCACTCTCTGGTTCTGGTCCAACAGCGAAGTCGTCTTTGTCGGAGAACTCGGAGCCCTTGGTTCTGCTGGATTTCGAATTAATGGTCTAAAAACTAAAAAAATGGTGCAATCTTTTTTAAAATACCTTGAAAATATGTTGTACAATAGATCCAAAGGCACAAATTGATTAAACAGAAATGTCTACGGTGTCTATGACTATAGCTTGTCAAAAGCACTGACTTCGATTTATTTTTGACTTAAGACATGTCAAGACAACATTTTTAGCACATTATACCCTCTGCACACAGCCGCTTAAAATTGCAACAGCGATTATTGTTAACATAAAAAATCGCTGAAGCGAATAGCTGACCGGCATAAGCAAAAACGGAGGGGGTTTTCGCTTTAGCGACCGAATTCCGCTTCAGTGACTTTTTCAGTGACAAATAGATTCAGTATTCCAGTCTTTTATTCAGTATTTTTTTTTTTACGAGTTTAGGTGATTTTTGTACCTTGCTTTTTATGTTTTCTTGAGAAGGAAATGCATTTGAAATTGTTGTTGGTGCAGGCCCAAGGAGCCTCCCAACGGCTCGGAAACCAGCAGCTGATCTCATCTTGAAAAAAATATTGCTATGCTCTTTTTTAAGGAAAAGATCAACCTCAAGCTTATGTGCTTTCTGGCAAGATCTGGCACATGTTGCACAAAAACGTAAATTATTAAAGTAAAGTAAGCCATTTGAAGGCGCATCCACCTCTCAAAATTGTATGCGAGGAAGGTGTTACAAATATTTAAAAACGGTTCTAGAGGCTTAAACGGTTCTAACTTGTGAAAATTCTCGTGGCGTCACTGTTGGCCCACATTAGTCCCTATAGTAGCAGTGAAATAATCATTTCGAACACATTCACATTTTAATGTTAAGATTGTGTTTAAATTTTCATTTTTTTGCATTTCGGACACAATTTGCTTATGCCGATCAGCTGTTCGCTCCAGCGAAGTTGGCTTAAAAACATTAATATTAAGCTAAGGTCGATGGCCCTACCTCAAAGAAAAAATATCTTGGAACATGTTTTTTTAGCTTCAAAGTGTACCACTGTCGCATGCGACAGTAGAGAATTGCCCGTAAAAACATTCATTTGAGAATTTGATTTAAAAAGTAAAAACTAACGCTCGATCTTATCCACAAAGTATAAACCGCATGTATAGTAGTAGATAACTCATTTATGAGTGAACTTTGATTTCGTAAAAAATATCTGTAAACAGAATGAAGTTTAAGGTGAAAAATGGTTTTCGTTTTTATGAAGGTTTAAAGTGAGAATTTTAGGGAACTAATAAAAAATAATTTTCTTGGTAAACTGTTGTTTATGACTCTGTTACTTTAAGCTCTTTTATCCCACAAAATATTAATGCTATCAGAAAATATTTCAATATGAATATTCACCTCTGAAAAGTGGCAGGCTCAGTAGCAGCTCCACGAAGTGTGGCTACGTTGACCACACATCGATAGTCGAAATTCAGGAAAATCTATAGACCCTTGTCGATTTCGGGATTCGTCAACAAAACAATCATTTTGCTTCTTCACCGGGTCTGTTGTGGGCTTGCTTTAAAGATCTAAAATTTTTTGCCCTGATGTCCTGCTCATTTTTGGATTTAATTTGGTCCATAGAGGACAGAGTTTCAGTACATTTAGGGAAATTATCTGCGCTTAATTTTTTTTAAGTTACGTAGCCCAAAAAGTATCTTAGGGCATTACGTCGTCCCAACTTTTTGTCAGAGTAATTACATTCCGTTGGTTCTATAACCAATTTGGATTCATCAATTGCATTGTCTTCCCAATTCATAGATCCTTGATCGCTTACTATAGCCGTAACATTAGGGCCAAGATTTCTGCGACACTCAAAGGCTCTTTGAAAAATTTTGGCTAGTGTCCACCTCGTATAAATTTATTTAAGAAGACGCCCAAAGGTTCTCTTGACCACGGATCATAGCCGCAAGCATTCCATCAGCTGAAGATTTATAAATAAAAAGTTGGATCCTCGAGGTCTGAAGGGAATTTTCGCCGCTGCTCAATGCAGCGGTTTACAATCGCCTGGTACTTGCTGAAACATTTTGTCCAGCAAGCTGGACACTGAAATTGGCTGGTGCTCCCTTGTCGAGCGCTGGAAAAAAAAAAAGAATTTATGCATTTTAATAATAATTATATATTTTGATTTGTTTAAAATAATAATTATTTACTACTTAAAAATTAAGAAATTAACAAAATTTTGTTCCTTAAACTTCCACTACAATTGAAAATTTTCGTCAGCACTCATAATTGCCGAACGATATTCAAACAAGTTTAGTCTTTACAACACTGAAAGGGTGCGTTCGATAAAGTTTCCTTAGTAGCTCTGGTCATACTATTTTTCGATGAAAAAGCCTTGCTGACTGGCGCGTTCCTACTATTTGGCTTTTTCCGTTTTGGACCTTGGCCGTGTAAGGGTCGTTCTGTGTTGAATAAATTTCCTTCAGTAATTAAACCCAAACTCAGAGATATTTCGAAATTAAATCGTCAAAAATATCAGACATCCTTAGCCTTTGTTAAGGTTTTCTGATACCAGTTGGTTGCTGTTGATTAAAGAAAGTAAATTGCACTAATATTTTGTGAAAAAAGCACAGATCCTAAAAAAATATTGCGTGGCTTACGGCCCGATCCCAAAGTCAGGGAATTTTCTGCTTTTCAACATTTAATCAAGAGAGTGAATGTAAAACTGTGAACATTACTACCAGTGTTGCCACCTGGCAACCTAAACATACCTGTGCAAGTTCATGCAACTTAGTGCAAGGCTCTGTTTTCAGTGTACACTTTTTCGCACATATGTACGTAAAACCTACATAGTGCACAACTTGTCACACAGAATACAAACAACGTTGTGCACCACTTTGTAGTTTTATAACACAGTGTACCTGCTACAGAAAGTGCAAAAGTTGCAAGGCCAAAATCAGCAAGACTCGTTTTGATTTGTGATTCTGAGAACAACACAAAAACAACATAAATAATTCATTAAAGCCCTTGAGTTTAATTACTGAAGAAAATTTGTTCAGGAGAGAACGATCCTCACACGGCCAAGGTCCGTGTTTATCGGAAAATAGTAGGACCAGAGCTACTCAGGAAACTGTCGAACGCGTCTTATCAATAAAAGGCATATACCTAACTTAAATTAAATTCCTATATTAGTTAATTATTTAAAATAAAAACATCTAACAAGAATTTAAAGTAAATTATCCAAATCCTAGTGTAATCAAAAAAATTGTTATGCAATAAGCAAATCTCGACATGCCAGCAAGTGTTTAAGCCCTTGGAAGTGTTTTCCCCAATTTATATCTACCCACAGTCTTTCTTAATTTATAAACAATATTACAGCCAAAAATAAAACATATTGAATGCGCTTTCAACGTTGGATATGGTGGGTAAGTGATCGGCTCCGGTCGTTATGCTACACGTTTTGATTGACTGTATACAATAATATTCCAATAATCTTTATATTATAAAAAGAAATCCCCCATGACTAAAATACTTGGTCAGTGATTAAATTAAATTTAATACTTGAAATTAATATTTTAATTCTAATTAGCTTGCTTTGATTTAAATATACCTCCTAAATATGAGCTTAGCGAAAACTTTATATGATACCCAACTTTGTAACTTTAATGGTCACCTTTGTTAGTATTTATTTATTTATTTATTTATTTATTCTCAGGTTATAAGGCAGTTGAGAAATTGCCTATAACCTATTATTGCAGCTATAGCTACTGTGGCCTTAAGCTACGTTTGTTATATTACAATTTACATTTTTACATTTAGACTATGTCTAGGTTTTAAATTGCATGGTATAATTTAATTGCCTTTAGAAAATTCATGGAAGCTTTGATATTTAGGGTGTTGGGGGTAAGGAGTTCAGATGGGTTTGAGGGTAGGAACTTGTTTCTTTCCGATAGAAAGAGAGGACATTCTAGAAGAATGTGTTTGATTGTGATCGTTGTGTTGCAGCGCTCACATTGCGGGGCTGCTTGTTTGTTTATTATGTGTTCGTGCGTGAGCTTGTAGTGTCCCAGCCTTAGTCTTGAAAACTTAACCAAGTCTTGGCGGTTAAAGTTGTTTTCTTTTATGTTGTAATTTTTTAAGGATAGTTTGTTGGGGTTGATAAGTTTATAGTGGTCTGAAGTGTTTTCCCATAGGGATGCGAATTGTTTTTTGAATTTTTGTTTGATGAATAGTTGTGTGTCCTTGTAGTTGTAATTGTTTTCGTAGAAGTGTGGAAATAAGTGAGCTTCCTTCGCAGCTGCGTCAGCTGTGTCGTTTCCAGTTATGTTTGTGTGTCCTGGGATCCACAATAATTTTATATACGATTGATTGCTGTTGAGGGTATCTCTAATTCGAGCGGTATAGAAGGATTGATTGCTTATGTTGGCTATTGATTGCAGTGACGATAGTGAGTCCGAGCAAATGATGAATCTCTTCTTTTGTGATACAGCGTATTCGCACGCTGCATAAATAGCTGCCACTTCTGCCGTGAAGATAGAGCTATATGCTGGTAGGAGTGCTGTTTTAATGATGCGTGTGTCTGTAGTGATGCTATAAGATACTCCGTGCCCGGACTTGGATCCATCTGTGTATATGAATGCGTAGTTATTGTAGTGTTCTTTAAGGGAGCGGAATTTTGTTTGGAACACAGTTGCTGGAGTGTTCGATTTGGTTGTGTAATGTAATGTTAAGTCTATTTTATCTTCAGAGAAGGACCATGGTGGACTTTTCTGTTTCCTTAATTTGGCTGAAGTGCTGTTGATTCCATTTTTGATAACGAATTCTGACGCTTTATGTATGATTGAAAGGATTCTGGGTTTTCTTTTAGCGTTCTTTATCTTTTGAAGGACAGTTTGAAGTGGCGTATTTTTGGCGAATGAGAAAACCTTACAAACCCTTGCAGTGGTCAGCTCAAGTCTAATCTCGATAGGCGTAATCTCGGCTTCAAATAAAAGGTTATTGATAGTATTACTTTTCATACATTAACCATTTCATAAACATGAGTTGCTAAATTTTTTCCAATGGAAGCTTGCATCAATGAAGATGATTAGGAGTTAGGCGTGTGTCGAAGCTCATTTAGGCAGGACCCTTCTTTTCAGGTGTTCTCTCCCTCTTTACCCCATTCTTAGTTTTGTCCCCCTGCAGTTAACCTCATAGTCAATTCGCAGGCGAATTTAAATACGAATGTTTTATATACATATGCGAGCAAGTAGCTCTGTGCATCAAATTGGAAACTCACTCCCTTTACCGACAAAAACTAAAGCCGGAACCAGTGCGTGCCCCACTTAAAGATACACCCAATATCTTTCGTTGCTGTTTAAATCATTCCTGATATGCTACAACTTTTACTTAATTTACGTTCGCAAGAAATAAAAGAAAAAAATTATGTTGTGAGGAAAAATGAGGAAAATCGTTCCAACATTTATACTTGAACTTTAAGCATAACAAAGCTAGTGTTTTCCAAATTATTACTCTAGTATTTTGAAATTAGGTTTCTGCAGAAAATTGAAACCACTTCATATGCAATTTTTGCTTAACATTTTTGACACTTAACGTGTTAAAGTCCAAGCTAGAGCCATGTTGATTTTAACATTTTACGCCATTAGAGCTATAAAACAGAAGGGGGAGTTTTCCTTTTAACACCCACGTTTACAGAAAATACCGAATAAAGGGGGAATTTCCCATGTTTATCACTTACATTTAAAGAGAAAATCATGTTTAATTGTAACATAACAGTAAGGATAACAGGATACGCTTACATTTTAAGAGAAATCAGTGTTAAGTTGTAACACATGTTTCCGACAGCAAGGATAACGACATTGAAAAACACGACAGCCGACTGTTAGAACTTAACATTGGCTAGATGCTCACTGCTAGTGCTAGCCTACCACTTTGTGGAGCTATCTTAAAGTTTCCTTTAATCGTAAAATGTGGGAGCATCTTGCGTGATTTTTATGGGCCAATTAGTGCACAAGTTTATTTATTACTGGATAATAATAGGCTACATAACCTGTGAACAAATTGCCCTATCAAGTGCATTTTGTCCCACATGTGAGCCAAGAATCACTGGCGCCTGATGTATGCAGCCTTTACGCCCTTTGCCATTTGTTAGCAATTAAATGTATTCACTTGACGAAGCAATTTTCCATTCACAGTTTCCAAAAGGCGGTGCTTGCAAAGGTTTCCTTTAACAATGAAAAGACTTGGCCAAGTTTTTATATGACCAACAATGCCACCAACTAAAAGTCAGCGGCTTCAGTGAGAAAGGCGCTTAAAATTCTATAGGAATGAAATATATAGCCTTGGATTTTTAAAAGTTTTCAAAAAGTATAAAAATTACGCTCTTTTTTTTGTCAATTAATTTTGTCAATTAAAAGAATCGCTTGAAAAATATGTCTTTAACTTATTAAGTGAACTTGAATTTCTCGCTAACACTTTGAAGGTTCACGAAGGGCGTCTTCTTCGGCAGTTTATGTACGAAAGGACCCGAACTGTCATCCTCACTCTAATCATGTGGCTCCTGAACTCTCAGGAAAGAACTGTAGCTAATCGATATAGATACGGATTAACAGACAGGTATGAAGCTGGTTATTTAAAGAAGGTACCTTCCTTGAAAGTCGCCTTTTAAAGCTAAGAGGTAGTAGGAATGGGTTAAGAGGCAGCTGATTGTATATAACATTTGGCAAGGTCAGCTCGTTTTAAATGTTTCCTTATAAAGCTAACAAGTATTAGAAATCAACCAGATATTTAATATTCCAAGTAATCCGTTCAACCCTTTCATATCTGTTTGTATATGTAAATATGGATGAATCAAAGACCAGGGAGTCCTTTCCTAAGCTCATTATTAATAGGAACTGTTTGGAAATACAATATCAAAGTAAATGTAATATCAGATGTTATATCAAAAATACTATGTCCGTTTAAGCCAAAGACCTTAAAGACGTAAATCAAATTTAATATTCCAAAGGAAATCGTTCCTCGCTTGCTTTTCTTCATCCAACTGATTCCTGTGGCAACCGACACTTTATGAAGTATTTATCTTACTTTACCCAATGCCCAATGTGTTTGTTCTCATTCATGTTTCCCAGCTTGTTTACACTTTTCTCCCCGCTCAACTGTCACCCAAGCTCGAGCTGAAACTCAAACTCAAACATAAGCCAACACCTCACCACCTTGGACTCGACTTGCCATTTAAGTGCCATATAAATTCATTTTCCCCGCACACAGAGAGTCGTCGTGTCTTTGCACCTAGTTTTTATGCATTTTCCCTGGCATTTCCGCTGCGAATGCATTTTAAAGGACCTGCACGCATCCCCTTGTGGTCCTCGTTGGCCCCCATAAGTATGCAATAATTTCGACTTGGCTTAGGCAGGCGACTCCTGGCAATTGTTGCTCCTTTCTGGCCCTGAGTTATGTGGCCACGACGGACGGACTCTGCGACACTCTGTAAATTATCCTGGAGCCGGTGTCCTGGGGGCGGCACAAGATGCAATGGCCGCTTAATTGCTGTCCCGATGCCATTAGACCGATAAGACACAAAAATGACCGGAAAAACGATGTCCGGAAGCGATCGATGCCAAGTAGGTTGGCTAAGAATGCGGCTCAAAGGAGGATACTGTTTTCAGTCAGCCACTTGAAATATAGATTGCTTGTCCGCCATTGGGCAAAAAAATAAGGTAATTTAGTTTGGCTATTAAAAGATTTTTAGGATTATTCCTGCAAACATCGTTTTTTATACAGCTTATTAAATTTTTGTGTTGTTTATTAATGCCATAAGATCGTATTGTTAGATTGTAAATCTGCCAATCTAAAATCGATCCCATAAAGTAGCAGATTTTTGCCCCCTGCCGAGATATCCTTTGTTTAGTGAGAGCTCTTCAATGGCCCCTGGCTTGCCTCCTTCCTGTTGCCAAACTGCAGCTGTGTTTACCTTGAAATTTTGGTTTTCAATAATATTTGGCTTCAGCTTTTGTGTGTGCGTGTGTGTGTGTGTGCTAGTCTACATGTCTTTTGCAAAAATAGCAAATGCATAAATGTGGTTACGCAGCGGAAAAGGGAAAAGCCAAGCAGGAGAAAGGAAAAGAAAAGCGAGGCCCTGCGGAAAATCAGGGGGGGGGGGGGGGGTTGTGGTGCAGGTTCGGCGGTGTTAGCGTTATCTGTGCAGCGACAGCCATATTTACCTGCCAACCTAAAAAAAAATATATATATGTGGGCATGATAGCTACTTGAGTTCAACGGCAGAATTTCTTGCATTTATTTTGTCTGTGTTTGTCTGTGCTTAGGGAACTGGCTCGTGTGTGCGGGTTCCGCAACCAAATTCACCTTTATGCCACTTCAAAAATGCGGGGTAATCGAAAAAAGGGAAGCGTACGGAAAATGCTCTAATATAGTAGAAAGTTGCAGGAACCACACGGGCCTGGCTCTGAAGCACATAAAGTTACCGCTTAAAAAATAAACTAAAAATTTATCCAGCTATTAAATTCGAGCACTAAACTTCTATGATTTAAATCTACCGAAATTCTCATTTATTTCTCACCGCAACAAATGTTTTTGTAGCTTTTCATGCAGACCATAACAACCCCTATACCAACTGCCAAAACAATTTATTATATTTGCCTTTCCTCTTTTTTGGCAGGAAACTTAATGTTTAATGTGCCAAAGGATTTAAAGTAAGTGGAAGAAGAGAAAGTAAACAAAGTTATGCCTTTAAAGAAACACTTTAAGGGCTCATGGAAACCGGACTACTTCCAGAATCAGTTTACCAAGTTTAACTAACACCAATTTTGATCTCTCTTTTCCCGAGGTCCTTCTGTAAGCCAAATTGAATGGTCTTCCAATTATCGGCTTTTGCTTACAGATTGGAGCTGTTTACTTTCCCCACCCACATGCGACACCTTTTTCCCTTGGTCCCCGGTTCCCTTGGAGCTCCATTAGTTGAGCCTGTTGGCTGTTTTGGCTGCATTCGGCGCTTCCTGCCGAAATGCCACATTAGCTGATGTTGTTGCGATTCGTATCCTTGTCCCGGTTGGTCTACTCAACCCAATTCCACTCTATTTTGGGTACACTGTTGCAAAACGTTTGAGGATCTTAAAATTACAGCATAAAATTATTTTATTGAAATATGATAAATACAAGTCGAGTTTTTATGTGAAAAAGTTTTAATACCCATTACTTAAAATGGGTATATTGTATTTGTTGGAAAGTATGTAAAAGGTTGAAGTAAGAGAATAGTATATATAAAGTATAGATATTCTTTATCAGGATCACATGATCTAACCTTGTCCGTACGCCCGTCTGTCCGTATAAACGCTGTTATCTCGGAAACTAAACTACACAGTTTGGATTATGCAAGCAGATTCTAGAGATTCTTGTGCAGCGCATTTAATTTTGCTTGTCAATACGTACCGAAACGCCCAAAGCTGTTAGGATTGGACCCTATGTTAATAAGTTTCTAGTGGATGTCCGATTTCCAGCGATCCTTTATAATTATTTTATTATTATTTTTTTTAAATCTAAATATTTTTAGCCCAAGACTAACTATTGTTTTTATAAAAAAATGGTGACTAATCAAATATGGTTGAAAACAGTATTTTAAGTAAACTATTTCACATACAATTTGACATCCAATGATAAGGATTTGAGGATTTATTTATAAACAAATAAGTCATTTATCATGGCACCCCCATTTATGATTATTATAAGGGGAAAACAGCTCAAAGTATATAGCTTATCTGTTATTTTCACGGATTCGCTTTGATGCTGGGAAAACTTTTTGTGGTGTACTCTTCTCACTTTTGCACCCGTCTTCACTTTTCTGAAGCATTCGGAGTTTTAAGCGTTTGTCTGCGTGTCTGTTTCAGCTATTTTTATACGATTTGCTATTTTTTCCGGACTTTTGTTTGCCATTGTTGCTGCCCCCCATCAAGATCTAACCCCATACCGACCTCTCCGTTCCGCCGAGAGCATCACCTTATTTTTTGCCCCTCACTTCGCATAAAACTGACGCCAAATTTCTTTGGCGTCAACCAATGCACAGGACTCTCCGCACACCCACACATTCGTAGTAGTAGTTGTGGTGGTGGTAGTAACCAGGAATCAGAAAAATGCAAAAAAATAAAGAAAATTGTTGGTTTAGTTGGTGGCTCTGACTTTTCGCGTTGTGTCTCTAACTTTTTTTTTTCATAGTTCGATTTTTCAGGTTTCATGGTGTGTGTGTGCAGGATAAAAAAAATATCCAAAAATAATAAATGCGTTTGCCCATATGTGTGTGCTGTGTGCAGTTTGTCAGTTTTACTGGAACTTCTTTGCCTTATAAATATACGTATGCATGTGCATTTGTCCCTTTTCCACCTGCGTGTGGTGGCAACAAAAGTTTTGCCTTGCATATTGGTAATTTATTAGCATAAAATGGCAGCAACGCGTAAATAATGCACAAACATTTTGTTGTTTTTCTAACATTTAGCTAGCATTTTGGTAACCTCGAGGTAGCTCCGGCCCTCAATAACATTTGATTGCATACCCAAAAACTATGTATGCACATACATATTTTTGTTTATAGATGGATTTTATTGGTTTTGCCGGCTCTGGCTCCCAACTGAGCATAAAATTCATTTCCGCCACATTTCCACGTCGCTCACTTGTCAACGGACCTGTACGAACCCGATTCTGGATGGTTTTTCTTTTGGGTCTCCGATTTTTAACACAACTTCATTACAACCACAACGCCACGCCACGCCCACTCCGCCCGAGCAGCGCCCACAATTTTCCATTGTGAAGTTCAATATTTCCGCTTAAAGTGTGACATTTTATTCGACTTTCGGGCTGAAGACTCTTTCCGGGTCGGGTTTTCGACACTGGGTTCGGTCGAGTGATTTCTCCTCGCCATATCGCCATTGACATATGACAAGTTTGTTTTTCTCCAGCCAGTTGCACCATGGCTTAAAGTTAGTTATGACTTCCTGGGGCAGTAGGTAAATATTTGTATTTTCATAGGATTCGAATCAGATTCCTAAAATTACTCTGTCGAGAGACCAGTTTAAATCAGTGAGGATTTCTGTGTGTGTTCACATATACTGGTGCATATTTGTTCAGTTGTGCAAAAAATACAGTGAATGCCTGGTTTTAATAAATATTAAATTTGTCACGAAGTGCCTAGTGGATGAATTAGGAATAAAAAAGAAGCTCTGCCAAAAATATATAGTTTTACGACCCCAAAAAGTAAACAAGTTGTTTGCTTGCCTAATTTTATGAAACTAGAAATATTAAACAGAAAAATTATTCCAACAAACTGGACAAATAAGCACTTTACATGTTTATATTCGTACAAATGGTTTAAAGTGTGGCTGGTAATGTATATTGTTGTTTTGTTGATTTCTAAATATGTTTGTATGCTTTTGGATGGTTTTATTTAGTAAAGAAGATCGAATATCAATTATACGGAGTTGCTAAATTATTAAAATAATTTTACCTCAAAGCACACAAATTCCTGAATTTAATATTACATTTTTAAACAATCTTTACAAAGCAAGCAAAGTAAGTTACCATCCCTGCGCTGCTGCAGGGTTTTCTTTGCTTTTTTTTTGGCCAGAAGGTTCTCTTGTGACACCCCCACATCACAGGCATTATGCAATGAAAATATAAAATGCATAAATATCCTTGGGCGGCTAAAAAAAAATCTTAAAAAAATGTTGGCCATAAAGTGGGTCGCATGTCATTCACTTGCAGATGGTGCCTTCTGGCCCAAAGACACTTTGACATGCATGATAAGGCCAATAGTGGTTGGAACTCCAGGCTCGTTGCAAGCAGAGACAATGATGCTAGTGCCTTTAGAATCCCAGAAATGAAATTCAACTAAATCAGCGAACCGAATCGAAAGCCGAATTTGTTGTTAATCAGACAAATGACTGGGAGACAAACGGCGCTAGGAGCGACGACCTTAATTTGGCGGCTCTGCATACCTTTTGGCCATAAATAATTAGTCATTTGGGCTGCGGCACACTTAACAGGCCATTTGCATGCAGCGAAAAAAGGGGAAGCACACAAAGCACACACACACACACACACAAGCACACAGACTGGAGAGCATACACATTCCATACACACACAATGTCACTCAGGATATGGGAGCAAACATGTAGCCTACTTAATGGCGCCAAATGTTCGTTAAATGGTTCGCCGTTGCGGTAGTCGAATTGTTTTAATTGAAATGGAAAACGCGTAAATTTAAGTGAAATGCTTATGTGCCCATGCTCTGTTTGTAACAATGTTTGTTTTTCTATTTGCATTCAAATTCACTTTGCAACAAACACACCCAAACACAGACACTCCAAATTGCCATGGACACTAAAAATGGACAAAAGAGCTGGATGCTGGGCTAAAAAAGGGGGGGTGGCAAAGGGGGGCAAGTGTTTATTAACTTTGGCTGTTTGATCCACTTTGCTGCCTGGCAGTTGTTCTCTGTTGTCTGTTGTCTGTTCCCGGCTCCCAAGGATGATGCCCATGTGGCGGGACAGGATGCTGTTGGATGGTGTTGGCCATACACAAAAAGTGCTCCTCCATACAAACGGTCCTACAAACGCACCAAATGAACGAGCCAGCAGCGAGTAAATGAATGAATGCAGTGCAGGGGCGGCTAAAAAGGGGTTACCAAGGGGGTCACACAGAAAGCGGATAATTCAAATGTAATTTACAAAAGCACTCGTTTGATTTGTTACTTGTGCCGTCCTCAACCGAACCCATCCTCATCACCCATCGCCTTTTCCAGCTGCATCTGCATCCGACTGGGTTTGGGTTTGGGATCCACATCCACTGACTACTACTGGCAAAAGGAGCAGTTGTTGCCTGGTGGTTCAGTAAATTAGTTGGTCCTGGCTTTTGGCTAGGGGGTGAAGCCAAAGAAATGAGGGAGAGATCTGGCTAACAAGCACAAAAACACCAAAACCGAATGCCCAAATAAAAACAGAAAGCACTAAAAACCAAAGGAAATACTGCCCTCTGGCTGGTTGAAACTTGGATACCCATGCCTCCGGCATTAAACGGGTAATTGTTAGCCAGTTTGGAAAGAAGTCGAGCTGCAAAACTGTTTATTCTATTTAAATGATTCGAATAGTTTTCCAACTTCTTTTATTTGAAAACATACAAAAGTTGTAAAGTGATTGAAAGAGCAATGATACCCCAGTTGAGCACTATCTTTTTGAAGGTAAAAAAGGCGCTTCATCACTCCCCTTTTATTTATTTTTAACCCCTCCGTTCGGTTGCAATGGATAAACAAATACTTGACCAGAGCATTCAATCTTTGTTTGGCATTCTATTATTTGAATTAAATTATCTAACTAATTGGATCCGGTCGTCCAACGGTGAAATTCAACTAATTAGCCGCACACGAATTATAACAACATTTATGCCAGATATATTCCCGCTGATATATCCATGGATCCCCAAAGTCAGAGCCATCGCATCCCTGACACGCCCGCCTTTAATTGCTGTCAGATTAAATTAATGCAAAGACAAATGGAGATAGTATATCAATGGACGGTATAACTGGCTGTAGATGGAACTTTAGTTGGGTTCCCAGGCGGAGCTCCGGGACCTTTAGCTCCAGCATACCCCTAACATACCCCCCAAAGATTTGGGACCAAAGTTGGGTAAACCTTTTGGCCAAGTGACACGTACAACAAATTAACTAAATTAATGCAATTTGTTATTCCCAATAGAAACGAAATGAAAGATAACTACACCCAGACTGAGATTAATGCGGCTGGGGATGAGCAGTTAGAGTGTTAAAGAATGATGTTGCATGAGTTTAATTTTGATCCATAAATTGATGAAAATTGTGATTAATGAAATACAACCGAAAGGAAGTAATTGGCAGCTCAAACAATTGATTTAATAATTATCATTTTTATAATTTCTCTGCTTGCAAACTCTTTGTTAAATGTTGGTTATGCATTTATTATATCTTATTCACACTTTAGTTATATATTATAATTAAGCACAAGTATGTTTCAGCAAAGTGCCACACCACCTTTAACGTTATTAATACTTACCAACAAATTTTACAAATTGGGTCATGGTCATTCATTAAGAAACCATGACCAAATATTGTAATCGCCGGTAGGTTGCGCTCTTTAGCTTAGTACCGTGTATCTGATAGTCGAGGCACTCTACCTTGCTTCATAATAATAATTTTTAAATATCTTTAATATTAAATAAGCTCAAGCAACACAAATAGTGAGAAATTAAATGAACATCCAATAAAGTTCAATATTAAGTGGTTCTCGGCATCTTTAAAAGGAAAAACAGGGATAATTAAAAGAATCAACTTTATTAAAGATTTCAAATTTTTTCCCTCTTCCCCAAGTTTAAAAGATTCCTGCAACTCGGCAATTTAACTTTCTCTGCTTAGTATTTACCTGTGGACGAAGGGGTCCCTTTTGATTAGTATGCGTCAAACCACTTTTCCCATCGCCAAGTCTAGTGACTTTGAAATTAATTGAATATTTACTCACAAAATTGGTTTTGGCTCTCAGGGGGAACCATAAAGGTTTTTTATTTCAGCAAATACTCTGGCGCTGGCATCTTAAAACTTGGCCAAAACCTCAGCACGTAATTCAAGTTGAAATTTGATCCATTGCCGGATGCTGAAACTCGGCAAGGACTTAACATGAATGAAATTTGATTTGTCCAAGATTCCCCAATTACACAACTCGCTGGGGAATTGTCTGGAACATTGTTAACCGGCAATTTGGGGGCCATAAATGTGACAAGTTGCTATATATATTTGTAGACACAAAATCAAGTGCCAAATTGGGGAATTTGATTCATTTGTCATTTATTTAAATTCTCCACAATTTGCCAGCTAATTTTATTGTCACACACGAATGTGGGCCATATTCCGGTTGCTATTGGCATTGGGTCGATTGTTATGTCTGACAGCGACAAATGTCAGAATGCCAAATCACGGAGCATATACCGAAAAATAAGGGAAAAAATGCTGAAGGCAAACAATTTGTTTTATTTGCATTTTACACATTCCCATGCGATACCGGCCGAGAGCCTAAAAATATGCTTTCCCATAAACGCCTGTTGTTGCTGTTGGCCGACAAAAGGAAAAGTGCCGCGTATGCAAACACACATATGTTTGGAAAACAAAAGAGCAGAGGCAAAGGAAAGCGTTGAAAAATACTTTTTTGCCTAGCCATTTTAATCCACTTTTCAAAATTTATTATGCAGAAACGTTCGAAAATTTCCCGCCAAACTTTTCCACTAAAAAGGGACCGAAAATCGTCTCTTTTGGGTTTTTCCGATTTCTGTTTTTTTTTTTTGGGGGGCAGCGGCGGCAGACTAGAGAGCTGTCCACATGTTTTGGGGGTCATAAATCTGCAATTACCAGTCATGCCGGTCCAGCACCATTGTCCTGCAATGGCCAACGCATTTCGCAGGACGCCGCCAACTTGCCGGGCCGAAAAGTTGAAATATTCGCTTGATGAATCGCTTTTTGCCATCGGTATGATTTTCGAATTAAATCCGCAACTTAAAGCGGCACCGATGTGACATCTAAATTATGCTTAGACTCTCTGTTTGCCTGCAATTTGATTGGAGGGTCCCGGTTCCCTCCGGGAAAGTTACCCAGTTAGTTTGCCGGCCGGGGCCGAAAAATAAATAAACAAAACAAAACAGTTGAAAAGAAGAAACTTGAAGTTGACTAGTTTCCCTGGCCTCTCGGGCACTTTTCCCCTGCTGCCCTCCTGTCTTTATTTCGTCATGGATTTTCTTTCTCTCTCTCTCTGTCGCCATCTCTGTCTCTGTCTCTGTTTTTTTATTTTTTTAGCCGGTAATTTTTGCCATTTTCTTGGCCGAGTCCTGGCTGCTCGACTAACTTGTATGCGTTCATGCTTGGCAGCCAATTCAAGTCGTGTCATTTTGTTGAGTTTGTGTTGAGAGTTCGTTGAGATACCCATACCCCGTATATCTGGCATTTTCATACCCACCTCCTCATTTCCACAGCTTTCACCGCTTGTAATTCAAATGTCAGTCAGTCAGTCGGTTCTTCGTTGGCTCAGTCGGCACGTCAATGTGGGCCAAAGTTGCTGCCAACAGCTCCCCCAACCACTTGAGCCTTGGCAACACAGAGTCTCTGGTTGCTTTACCTTTTACCTTTGCCATCTTTACCATCTCCACATTCAGGATCTGGATCTCCCAGACAGGTGTTGTCTCATTTGTACCATTGCATGTGCGTGTGCGGTCTCCTAGTTTTTCCTCGACTTTTCCGTCTATCCAGTTTGCGGCTAGCAGGTTGAAACCGTATGCTCGTTCGGAGCTCTCTTACGTTTGCCTTGCGTGAGCCTGGGAAAAATAAATTATTTATTGAACTCGGTTCGTCAGGCACACGAAAATACCAAACACAATAAACTACATACATGGATAAATTGATTCTTGTTTAGTTTCTGGGTAATCAACTGAAATCTTTTGCAGCCATCGATCAAAGAGCAGAAAGCACTTTGCAAAAGTTGCATTTTAAACTCTATGGAAAATTCTTTTGGCCAGTGATTCAAATTATTTGTTTATTTAAAATACTATATATATTTTAAAGCATTATTGAAACGAAAGTGTCATTAAATATTATTTTAAATCAACTGAACAACAACTTAAAGATTTTCAAACTCATTCAATCTTTCTTTCTTCTTTTTGCAGGTGAAAAACTTTAGCAGACCACGAAAAAATCAGACAGCTAATAGTTTTATATCACGGTTTGTTTGAAAGAATCAGGGACCGTAAATAAAAGTTGTTTGTGATTTTTATTTGGTAGGACTGCGATTTCTATCTTTAAACGTCAGACATAACGCTCTATTTACTCTTGTCCACAGCGAATAAATAATTCAGCAAATTGGGAAAACAAATACACGTTTGATTACTCTTGTATACAAAGGGTACAAAAATTGGGTAATTGGTTAAAAAATAAATTTAAAATCCTATGGACCTTTTAAAAAAAACTCCAGCAACCACAAATATTCATTATACCCGGTACTCGCAGACTAAAAGGGTATATTAGATTCGTCGGAAAGTATCAAACAGGTAGAAGGAAAAGTTTCCAACCCTATAAAGTATATATATTCTTTATCAGGATCACTAGCCGACGCGATCTAGGCATGTCCGTCTATCCGTACGAAAGCTGAGAGCTCGGAAATTATAAGAGCTAGAATGTTGGGATTAGGCATGCAAATTCTTGGGCTTCCTGCGCAGCGCTGAGTGTAACGGCCATTCTAACACCCATAACGCAAAATCTGTCTGTCTGGCAACCCCATTTTGTAATATTCTGTAAAAGTGAAAGTGGGATTCTTATTATCAATACCCATCTACATGGTTTAAATATGAACACTCATTAAAAAGTTATAAGCAAATAGAGGAATAGACGCTAGGTGGCGTGTTAGTGTGGTGTGTAATCTTGGAAACAGCCGATTTGCTGCATGCATATCTCAATCTCCCTCGCACTGCCTTTAGCTGAGTAACGGTTGTCTCACTATCGAGGTCAACGACTTTAGCGTTGTCTCTTCTTTTTATTTTCTGCAAAAGTTCTTGTAAATATTTTGTAAAATAAATGCCTGGCGTACTGTTTAATTTATATTTTCTTGTTTTCTTTTGATAGTGTTAAATATTTCAAAGGTTTTAAGGCATATTAATTTGGGCAGCTTTAAGGCTGTAAACACAGCCGCATGGAAAAGGAAAAATTCACACTTTTATTTTGTGCTTTATGTCTTTCTAAATATTGTGGTAGAAACGACTGGCTTAAACTTTATCCCCCTTTTTTATGTTTTTTGACACAGGGTTATTTCAGGGTAAATATTTCAAAGGTTTTGGGGCATATTAACTTAATAGAGCGGCTTTGAGGCTGCAAACTCAGCCGCATAAAAACACTCTTAAATATTTACCGCACTAGTTTTTGACTTTCCATCACGAGTGAATTCATGGCGTTGTCAACTGGCTAAAATATTCGCCGGCATTGTGGCGTCCTGCCATTGTTCGTCCGATTCGTCCTTGCGTATTTGCACGCCGCCGGCTGAAGTTCGCACTCCGCACGCAGGACTCTTGGACTAAAGGACTCCAGGACTTGGGGACTCCACAACTCACGGCTTATGAATTTCGGGCCTTAGGAGCATCAGCTTCAGTTCCAACTTGGCGCGAATAAATTTCATGAGCTGGCCAGAACTGGAGACTGGAGACTGGAGAAGGGTGAGGGGTGAGGGGTGAGGGGTGGGAAGGTCGTGGTATCTCGGTGCCATAAAACGCTGGCTAAGTGTAGCTCAAAACGGGTTAAATTGCAATTACGTGCCGGCCACTTGCCCCAGAGCATTACTGGGCCGCAACATGTTGATTGTCTGGGCGCCGGAAGGGTTGAGCCGAGGTCGCCTGGTGGTTGACTGGGTGGTCCTGGTCCTGGCCTGGCTGCACCTAACTACGTGTTTTCTACCTTGGACTCTGACTGGGCATAAATTCAGCTGGAACCAGAGGAGCAGGATGGCCGGAGACGTGCCGGTTATCTACGACCCTGCTGCGTCTGCGGGTCTACAAAGTTTTTAATTAAAAAATGCAGCCAAGTATTTTTTGTAATTTTTTGTATTTCTGTTTTGCCTGCGACGGCAAATTGAAAGGAAGCGTAAATAGGCGTATATACATATTCGTAAAATCGATTCCTATTGCCAAATCAATCTGCATATTAACAAAAGTGCACATCTCATTCCTCTCTTCCCGATTCTGATAAATATGTACATAACTTAGGAGGAGCCTGCCCAGCCTGTTCCTGTCGTTTCTCTGTGCGAAAGTTTTTGGTCACGGCTCTTGCACTTTGGCAGCTTTTTTAGGCAGCCTTCGACTTGCCGTCCCCCAAAGGGAAAATTGAAAAACTAATTTTCAACAACAAAATCAAAGCAAAAAGCATCTGTGAAAGGAAAAATTCGGTTTGCATAAAATTACCATAATACAATTTCGATAATTTCCACAAACTACGCAGTTGACAGGGCGAGGCGGATGCGGATGAAACTTGAGTCGAGTTGAGCTGCAACTTGACTCGACTTGACTACTGCCTGACATTTCCTCCGAGGAGTCATGAAGGTCCTGCCGCCGCCGGGAAAACAGTGTGAGTAGAGCAACAACGTGTTAACAAGTATTTGCCCTGGCTTGACAATTTTTGGCACCTAGTGGAAGTCAGTGTGACAGCGGCAGCGACGGTGACAGCGTGAGGGGCCATCAATCATGGTCCACCATCGTGCGGCCTGACATGCGGGTTAAGACCACGTTAAACCGTAGTGGGTTCAAGGCTGACGACGTGACGTGAAGGTCAAACTGAGATTTATGAGGGGATTTACTGCAACCCGGAATAAGTTTAAATTACCGTATTCATCTAAAGAGATTTATATGTAATTTAAAAACAATATATTCTTTCAGAAAGTTATGTTAAAATATGTATAAGAATGCCACAAGCAAGAGGGACAAGCGTCTATGAGATTACCCTACACTCAGAAAAATTGAGATCGGAAAAAAGTCAAGATCAAACCTTCTCTGCATTTTGACATCGTACTTTTTCGAGAAAAAGAATTCTTGATACTAAGACGAGCATGTTTTGTGAGATGCAGCGACTTTGAAATAGAGATCAAAAGAATAGTTTTGAGATCATTTATTTTCCTGAGTATAAATGAATGAGTATGGCATGAGTCCAACGTGTGTTTCTATAATCATATAAACCTAAAAAATTAATATCCTATAATTATAATCTAGAAAAATCAAATGCTTTTAACAATATTTAATCATAAAATATGTTTATAAAACTAGACTAGATAAGAAACACATAATAATTTATTAACTAAAGAATGTATCTTTCGAGATTAAAACAGATCTACACACTAAGAATATGTAGATCAATTAAAAACAAATAAAATAAAAAAAGCTTTTTAACTGGTACGAGTATTTTTCTAGAAACTCAAATTTTCTTATTTTGCTTTAAAATTTTAAACATCTTTACGAAAATAGCAAATAATTACAATTAAATGTGTTTAGGAGAGAAGGAAACTCAAATCACTTTACATCAAAAAGTGTTTTTACAACCAATGTCCTCCTATAAAGAATTCGCGGTTAAATAAATTGTGATCGTTCTGTCGAATTTGCCTAACACTGCTTCTTGGTAAATGGGGAAAGTAAAAATTTGAAATGATAGTTGCAATTAATTTTAAACTATTTAAACTTCACAAAATTGATACCAGTACTAGTACAATAAAAAGGTACATAAGATTCGAAATAGCCATGTCCTTCTGTCCGTCCGTATGAACGCTGAGACATCGAAAACTATTAAATGTTGGGATTAGGAATACAGATCCTACACAGAGAAAACCGAAAAAATACCCTTTTGATATTGTCTCCTCAATTTTCACATATCCTTTTACTCATATAGAAATTATCAATTGTATTAATATGATACGAATCATGTGAATTACAAGTGTTGATATCCGAATCATAGTGACATGAATACTTGACAAATTTAAAGTTTTTACATCAAAAGTAACATCGAAACGTCTTCCAAAAAAGTATGACTGTGAATTATTTTTTTTTGTATTTGGTATAATATTAAAAATGTCTTTGGACGGTGAATTCTGTGTCTGAAATAAAACGAAAAATTTTCATATAAAAGTGAAACATTTTACTGTATTTGGGGAAAAGTATGTAACAGGTCGAAGGAAGCGTTTCCGACCCAATAAATTATATATATTCTTTATCAGAACCACTAGCCGAGTCGATCGATCCATGTCCGTCTGTAGGAGTGAAAGCTGCGATCTCTGAAACCTTAAGTGCTAGAGAGTTGGGATTTCAGATTTAGATTACTTGGTTTCGTACGCAGCCCAATTTTTTCACTCCTATGTGCAAAGCCCACTCTAATGCCCACAAGCCGACTACGGTTTTAGTGCTAGAAAAAAAAAATCCTAATTTATATTGGTTTCGTCACGCCCTCTATAACGCCCACAAGCCAGCCAAAAAAAATCACTGTTTTGATTCCTAGAAAAAATTTTAACTGTGTTGGTCTTGTCAATACCTTCGTTGTTATACCCGTTACTCGTTGAGGTAAAGTGTATACTAGATTTGTCGGAAAGTATGTGACAGGTGTGGGGAGAAAGCTGTTCATAAATTATGAAGTTTATATGTTCTTGATCAGGATCACTAGCCGAGTTATGTCCGTCTAGCCATGTCCGTCTGTTTGTCCGTCCGTATGAACGCTAAGATCTCGGAAACTATAAAAGCTAGAAAGTTAAGATTTGGCCAAGTTTGTTTGAACAGGGTGCCAAGCCCCAATCCGTCCACAATTTTCATGCTAGATACAACATTTTAACATATTTATAACCATATGTATTTTGAGATCACGGGTAGGCGGCGCATTTCAATCTCGCTTTGCTGCTTGCATATCTCTATTTCCCTTTGGTCCCATTAGCTGAGTAACGGCTATCTGATGGTCGAGCTACTCGACTATAGCGTTTATCCTTGAATTATCCTTGAATATAGAGATCCGGTCCGGCTAGTTCCGACAAATACAAGTATACTACCTGAAAAGAATTGAGACTTTTGGGAAAGTTTTTTTTTTAGCTTTAAAACTTAGAGACTAGCTTGCGTAGAAACGGACAGACGGTGGGATAGACGGACGGTCAAACGGACTGACGGACAGACAGATGGATAGACGAACATGGCTAGATCGACTTCTCTAGTGATGCTGATCAAAATATATATACTTTATGGGGTCGAAAACGTATCTTTAACTACGATGCAAACTTCTAACAAGGGTATAAAAAACTAAATTTATTTTTGAATTTTGAACTATATAGCCCATAAGATTCTTTAGTTTTGATATATCATTCAAAAACATCTCTTAAAGATTAAAACGTAGTGGCGATCGCACCTGATGCGTACAAAAGTTACCAAATCAACTTTTTTGACAAAAAAATAATTTTAAATTCGACTAAATAAATACAGTATCTTGAATTTATTCATTCCCCTCGCTAAAAAAGAAAAAAAAAAGAAACGCTAGCGGTAGAGGTACTACTGACATTGCCAAAGCCAGTTTAAATTAGTTTAAAATAACAATGGGATTTAAACAACTCTCACCATTTAGGCAGGTATTGATCAATAAAATCAATTTCAATTTAAACGGAAAAAATTTTTAAAAATGTGGGCTCCAATAGACCTTAGCGTTATGGGTGTTTCGCGCTGCCCCTAGAATCTGTATGCTTAATCAGAATATTTTAGCTTTTATAGTTATGATATCTAAGCGTTCAAACGGATTAATAGACAGATGGTCAGACGGAAATGGCTAGATCGATTCGGCTGGCTAGATCAAAAATATATATATACATAACAAGGTCGGCAATGCTTCCTTCTGCCTGTTACATACTTTCCGACGAACACAATAAACCCCTTTACTCTACCAGTAAAGGGTATAAAAATGACGCATGTTTGTTTTGCTCAGTTTAGATCATCCTTTAAAATGTTTTTACAATGTGAAGCAAAGCTTGCGGAAAAAGATTTAAGAAAACTAAGAGGAAAACAAGAAAAATGAACTGTCGTGCAGGACAGGACACTAATCACAAACTTTTAGAAAATAAACATTATTATTACACATCGTCCGTATATACTCGTATTTTGTGGCAGCCAACCGCCCGTGCAGGGAGTCACAATCTTTCGGATTTATTCGCTTTATCTCGGGTATCATCACACCTCACTGATATGTCACACCATATCACATTATATCGTGGGCGTATCTGCAGCCCAAGTGTTTATCCAAGAAGATGTCGTTGTGTTTTTTGTGCGAAGAGCGACGGCGAAGACTGAAAACCACAGGGCTGACAAACTTTAGCTTATGCACAATTCAGATTGCATTGTCAGCAATTTTTCCATTTTTGACTTTTTCCACATGCCAACTTTTCTACGAGCTATTGTTTTTCAACCATTCTTTCTGTTTTTTCTGCCTTACGCGTTTCTCCCGCACCACGCAGACATGACAAATGATGTCAGCGCTCGTGCATAGTTTTCCGGAAAGGAAAGCAGGAACTGGAAAAAGGGGGAGGGGGGGATTTCGAGTACGGCGGAGAGGGGTCCTGACAGTGTTGAAAAATGTACGCTACAAAATCAACACAAACATTTGCAGCGGCACCAAGTTGGCCGCACTCGGGCGTGACATGTCTCGCTAAAAGTTTTTCCAATGCAAAGAATCCCAGTGGAAAAGTCCGGACTTAAGGGTGAAACTTTGGAATCCATATGAGAGGGCATTGATTATCATAATTGAAATAAGCTGAGCTCAGAAAGTCAAATACCAACTAATGTGGGAAGTCAAAGGGATCAGTATGAAAGGGCAAACATTGAGGGAAACACTAAATCCTGAAAGGCTTTGGGCGCAGAGCATTATAATACTTTTCTTGTATTCTAACAAATATTTGGGCATTTATTTAAAAAGCGCCTTGACTTAATTTTAAAGTGAGATTCAAATTTGTGAAACTAATTTTTAATGGGCGAAGACTTTAAGGCCTTATGACATTTGCTTTATTTTCCCCTAACTGAAAAAAGCCTAACCAAAATGTATGAATTTTATATATAAAATAATTTTTAGATTTCCAAACCTTCTAAATAAAAACCTGCCAGTCAAAAATCAAGCAAGTGTCATAAGGCTATTAATACTGTTGTGACTTCTTATGAATCCTAGCATTTTATGGCAATGTAGGGTGAGAGAACCTCCGGCAAGGAACTCCTACCGAATTTTAATGAACTTTCGGTTGAAAGCCATTGCTGTAGCCATCAATTTTGGCAAATAACTTAAGATAAGTGGAAAGGTGCTTTTAGTTTAACCTGGCAAAATACACGAATTTCCATTTTATAAATATTTTTGTTCAAACACACAAGCCGAAACGAGCTTTCTAAGACAACACAAATGAATTCAAAATATCCCTGAGACATATTCATCGCCCAGGACTGCGAGAAATCTCAGTGGCTCAAGCAATCGTAGTTGCTCTTTGCCGTTGCGCATCTTAAATGTAATTTGCATTTGAGGCAAGGCAGGACTGGGGAAGGCAAGGCAAAGCTAGGACACCCGAACCCTTTGGATTAAGGACTCAAACTCAATGCTCTCTCCCCTGGCTAATTATATTTGTCTGTCTGCCGGGGACGTCGTCCAAAATCTGAGTGTTGTGGCCTGCTGCGCTTAATTTGAGTAGCCGCAAAACGATTTCGAAAGCGCTTAAATTGTAATTAAGTTTTGACATCATTGACCAGAACTCCGATTAACAGCCATGACGGGTGCCGTGCAGCGGAGGACCTGTGAATGATTATCTGGTTTGGAAGTCTGGCTGCCGCTCTGCAAGAAGATTTTAACAAGCATAAAGTTTCGCCGGGAAAAGCCTTTCCCCACACACAGTTTGTCTTCACTTTGTTCAACTATTTACGCTCCGCGGCAGATGTGTGT
This sequence comes from Drosophila suzukii, assembly GCF_043229965.1. Taxonomy (NCBI): domain Eukaryota; kingdom Metazoa; phylum Arthropoda; class Insecta; order Diptera; family Drosophilidae; genus Drosophila; species Drosophila suzukii. The sequence continues at coordinate 18,543,298 of NC_092080.1, read as the reverse complement.
CAATAAGCCGCGCTCAATGCTGGCCCAGGCGTTTTAAAACTTTCATCTCGAGTGGCACTCATCTCCATTTGAGCCATAAAGCTAAGTAACTTAGGCACAATGCAGTTGCAATGTGGCCCCGGTGCACGCGGGGAAAGTTGCGATAAAGGCGAGTCAGAGCGTCTGATGCGGGCAATTGGCCAAGTTATCATAGAAATGAGTTATTTGTTAGATCCATCATCCTGAATGCATAAAGCCGAGAACACAGACATCCCATCCACTTCCACAAAGAAGCGACGACTGACCGCGTCCACATAATCAAAAAGCAAATTGCATGGCACGAAAAAATAAACATAAATTTCATCTGCAGACTATAAAGCAGCTAAAAAGCGAGGAGAACAAATACCGAGAAGGTCCAGTTGAGAAGCGTTTGGGCGGAAACCAGAAAACTTGTTAACAAAATTGCTCCGAGTTCATTGACAGTTGATTGCGATGCAAGTGCAAGTTTCGGCATTCAGACTGCACTGTACAAATTGGGTTTACATTCTCAGAGACTAAGTAAAAAATCGAATAACTTAAATGGTTACTCGCGCTTCATATTCAGCTTTTGTGCACTCGAGCATTTTTCTTTTGATTTCTTTAGCGATGGTAAAACCTTTTAGCTCAACACATTGACTTTTCTTTATTTTCAAAGTTTTCGCCAGCTCTTTTCAATCAGCTTCTAAAATATTTATGGTAGCCTTTGACATTTTTTTCGGTAATAGAGAAATGTCGAAAGTTGTGCGGCATTCTTTTTGTTACGTGTGCGAGTGTTTTTCTCGATCATATGGCTGGAAGCCACATAACATTTTCGTCCTGCCTTCCGGTTTGTTTAAAAACCGTAGTCTACTTAAAAGGGCACCGGTCGCGCCAGCCAAACGAAATTCATTATCAAAAATGGCTCGAGGCAGCTGGTCAACAAACGACGGGGTTTCTAGGGTCGAGGAGGGTCTACTGCCCACCTTTAAGTTGAGACCCTCGGCTAATGAATGTGTAAGGGGCGGTGCGGCGGAAGAAGTGACGCGGGTCGCCACCGAAATGTCAACTGGCGCATGCCTTTTGGCCAAGTAATTATGTTTGATGACCCGACGGTCGCTTGCCTGTCTCCATCTCCTTCTCCATCCATCCATCCCCCTCTAACTCACTTATCCCCACTTTTCTAGCCGGGCAATGGAGCATAAAGAAAGTCACCAGAAGCAGCAGCGGCAGCGGCAAGATTATAATGCAAATGTTGAATAGCTTGGCCATCTATTTTGGCCAAAGTAATAGGACGAACTTTGCAATCAGTTCATAGTTTGGATTGCTTAATTTGTTGGCTTATCGTTTTGCCATCGGAATAAAGTTAATGCTGAATTTTATTGTTTGTTTAATTTGGCGTTTAATTACAACCATCTGTCATTTTCTGCACAGGTTTCGTAAGCCTGGGCGAACAGTATTTAATTAGGTTTTTAAGGAAATTATTAAATAGTCCTAGAAAAGAGAAAAATTGTTGGGGATGTCACAGATATAATCGATGAGTTGGCTATTGTCAGCACAATTGATTGTTTTTGGCAGTGCCAAAAAATGTCTTTTTGGTTTTTCAGTTTTCGTGCTTAAGAAGCTCTTTACAGTTTAAATGGAATGTGACAGGAATGCAATTTTTCATAAAGAATTTCAGTTCAAGAACGAAAATAAATTTTTTTTTTAGGAATTCCCTTTCTGTCATATTTATTTTGCATTGTGATTAGGCCTCAACTGTGCTTAGAGTTTGGAAGAATTTATTTTTATTGCTAAGAGGTTAAAATGCTTGATAGAATATTAGAAATTAAAGAAATACGATTATGAAAAAAATTAAAACTAAAGTAATCACAGCCTTCTTTAATTCACATATTTTTCCCCGCTCATAAATCTAAAAATATGGTAAATATAAAACAGAGCTGAGTATTTTATCTTATCGCAAATAATATTTTAGAAGTTGAGCTGATTTACATGAAACAGCAGAGAGTATTCATATGCATTTATCAAAATATTTAACCAGGCCAATGAAACCCCCAATGGAATGTGGGAGTACTTATGGTTTTTCTAAGTTGTACATTTAAGCTAACCTGTCTGGGAATTATAATTATAAAAAGTTTATAAACGGATATATTAAACCTGTGAAAAGCCATTTAAAAGGCTGTTTCTGCAAATTGAGGTCGTGTGTCCGGATGTGCTGTCCCCGACAGAATATGTTGGCCGATAAAAGGTGTAATTATAATTTGAAGAGGGGATTAGTCTAATCTTACCTTAACGGAAGCCTATATAAAGAATGTAACTAACTCTTTAAAAAAAGAACAATACTGCTTCCATTCCCAGTTTCATTCGGACTTTTTAAAGTCCTATGGGCTGTAGGAAAAGTGCTAGAAAAAATGACTGCCAGCGAAATTCGAAAGTATAGTAAGTCCTTTTCTTCATTGATAACTTTCACTTTCGTTTCTTTATCTTCACTCTCTGTTTTTATACTTCCAGTTTGGGTGATAACAGTTATATGAATTCTCACAACTTCTGTGTGTCTGTTAAAAACTCAGCAATGTCGTGGGCCAAGTTGTAATCTGCGGTTTATTCAGTATTTTTGTTTATAAAGGTCTAAATGAATCATCACAAAATCAAGAAATATATTTAAAAACTAATCTAAAACAAAAAGATTTTAAAACACTTTCACTCGTCAGAGCAGTAACAGGTTGTTTGAATTACATGTTAATGTTAACAAGGAAACTGTTTGGTATCTTTTTAAAAATAAATATTAAAATAGAGGGAATTTTTCGTTGTTGGTGTGTTTTATAAATAAATGTATTAAATATAGAGACTTAAAGAAAACCACAATAAATCCCAAAAACCATAGAAAAATCATCGAAATAAAATCGAAATCATAGCAAACTCAGTGACATAAAGGAAAATGTAGGGAGCTCTCCGCCATAGTAAAAACTCAAAAACATAGAAAAAATCTACATAGAAATTTCATTGACTAGCAAACATCGCAGAAAATATAGACACATTATCGAAACAGAAAATAAATAGAAATAATATTGATGTCAAAGGAAAACATAGAATGAGTAAAGTTTACTTATTTATTTACATACTGCTTGCTTAAAGTTAAAACTAAATTTACATTGGGGTGAATTCCGTTGTAGACAGGGCGAAAAGAACGATACGAAGCGAATTAGAACTAGACCAGACTGAGTTCGGGGCGAATTGAAGGACGGCGGCCCTGGCAGCTGAACAAGCGAAGAAACTGGTTTTAAAAGTTATGAAAAGGATTTAATTCAATTTTGACTTTATAAAATTTGGAAAATTGTCTTAATGTTACAAAAAAAATGGACAACTTATTTTTTAATTCCGCGGGTTATAGGGTATCTTACTTCTGAAACGGTATCTAATAACTCTAGTTATGAAATCTAAAAGTTCCCATTCTAAAACCAAAAATTGAACATAAAAACGGGTACAATTTTGACCGTCGATAAAAGAAAATTTTTAATGTAAATTACGCACATTTGTTTACTCGCATTCCAAAGCTTGTCATGACTTATCTTAAATTTGACAACATAGAGGAGCAGAAAATGAACAAAATAAAAAGGATTTAATGCTAAAAAAAAATCCAATAAAATATCCTCATGAAATCGCTTTAAGCCGAAATTAAAGCATATAGTGGACAATATTTTCGAAGATAAAAATATTACTACCTTTTATTATTATTATTATTATTATTATTTTTTAGGGGCGGTTTTCCATTAGAGAAATTGTGAAAAACTAAGAAAATTTAACTTTGCCGTCAGATTTAAAAGGCATGGTCAACGGTTCAAGATAGGGACTACTTTTTTGCAATGCCGTTATGTATTGAGAGTGTGCTTCCGCGAAAATTTTTAAGACAAGTCGAATTATGTCGGCCAAATAATTCAATATTTCGGCTAACGTCGGTTTTTTGTGTTCTTAGCTATATTGCGGATCCTGTAGGTGATGACACAAAAGTTTGTATGAAACTTTTACTCAGAAGGCTCCAATTATCATGGAAAAGTAGAAATAGCTTCTGAAAATTTAACAAAGTTTGTGGTGGTGTGGTATTAGAGATTTCAACCACAAACTCAATCCACGTCCAAAACAGGGTCCAATAACTCATGTTATGGAATCTAGAAATGCCGATATAGTGCCGAAATACGATAATTTTAAACATGAAAAAGGTATAAAACTTAACCCTCGGTTAAAAAAAAGTTTTTATGTAGATTTATAGAGAATTCGACTACAAACTCATTGCGGTATCCCACGCTCAAATCAGGTCCAATACTCTAGTTATGAAATCTAGAAGTTTAGGGTTCCCATTACGGAAAAATCGAACATGGAAATGGGTTTAAATTTGACCCTCGCTTAAAAGAAAAGTTTTAATGTAGATTAACAGAGAACTTAACCACAAACTCATAGAGGTATCCCACGCTTAAATCAGGGTCCAATAACTCTAGTTACGGAATCTAGAATTGCAGTTTTGGGTTCCCATTCTAAAAGTCATTGGAATTACGGAGAAATCCATCATGCAAATGGGTTAAAATTTCACCTTTAAACGAAAATGTGGTTTATTAGAGAATTCATGGAAGTAAGCTTAAATTTTACCCTCGTTAAAAAAAAATTGAATGTACAACATTAGAGAATTCAAATTCAAACTCATTGAGAAACCCCACTTTCAAATTGGGATCCAATAACTGAAGTTATGAAACCAGGAAATTCTGTCTTGGCTCCCCATTTTCATTTGACAAAATCGAACATAAAAATGTGCTTAAAAATTAAACCTTCGCCTTAAAGAATATTTTGAATGTAGATTACTAGAGAGTCCAGAAACTGATGGAGGTATTCCACATCCAAACCAAGTTATAAAATATAGAAATGCCTTTTCGGGTTCCCATTACGAGGACCGTTGGAAATACGGAAAAATAGAACAAGACCTATGCAGGTCGTTTTCATGTTATTCTTCTACAAACAGAGATTTCTTGATTTCGTAATATTCGTAATTCTGAAATATTTAAAAAGTTATATATACCGAAGTAGAAGAAAATATGATGAAAATCAAGGAAGAACGCTATAGTCGAGTACCTCGACTATCAGATACCCGTTACTCAGCTAAAGGGACCAAAGGGAAATAGAGATATGCAAGCAGCAAAGCGAGATTAAAATACGCCACCTACCGGCGGTAGACAGATTTAAGCGTTATGGGCATGGCAATTTTTTTTTGATCAATCGATAGGTATACATTTACGTTTTAGTTTTAGTTTTTGTGAAATCAAGCAATAACGACCCTTAACGAAGTAAAACAAGAAGAAACGCTTTAGTCCAATGAAGCGACTATCAGATACCTGTTACCCTGTTCCAAAAACACCGATGCAAGAGAACTAGGGGGACTAAAAATTTAATAATTTTTAGAACATCTATATCTTAAGCTGTAGCAGTAGAATCGTTTCTTTTGTATTTATTTACCTTAAGCCTCCTCTTTCAAAATAAATTATTTTAAAGACACATTTTTCTATATTTCTTTAAAATAAAAACAATTGCTTTTTTTGTATACCCGTTACTCGTATAGTAAAGGGCTGTATAAGATTTGTCGAAAATAAAGTAAAAGGTATATATTTCCGACCCTATAAAGTATATATTCTTGATCAGGGTCACTAGCCGAGTTGAATTAGCCATGTCCGTCTGTCTGTCCGTCCATATGAAGGCTTAGATCTAGTTAAGCAAATAAAGTGTGCCATCTTGGAAACAGTATTTAATAGTCGATGACTTCTTTGTTTATGATATCGATTTATTTCTAGCATGCCCTCTGATTTCTTCTGCGAACTCACGCTGCAGCAAGTTTCTGCGTCGTTTAAAAACACGAAAAATAGTGACGGTTCTAAAATTAAGCAAGAAAATAAGCAAATTATTAAAGCTTCTACAAATATGAGCATTTTCTATTCTAGCGTTCCGAATAATTATACCCGTTACTCGTAGAGTAAAAGGGTATACTAGATTCGTCGGAAAGTATGTAACAGGCAGAAGGAAGCGTTTCCGACCCCATAAAGTATATATATTCTTGATCAGGATCACTAGCCGAGTCGATCTAGCCATGTCCGTCTGTCCGTCTGTCTGTCCGGATGAACGCTGAGATCTCGGAAACTATGAGAGCTAGGCTATTGAGATTTGGCGTACAGATTCCTGAGCTTCCTACGCAGCGCAAGTTTGTTTCAGTAGACTGCCACGCCCACTCTAACGCCCACAAACCGCCCAAAACTGTAACTCCAACAGTTTTGATGCTAGATAAAAAATTTTAACTGAAATGTATTGTTCTCATCAATACCTATCGATTGACCTAAAAAAAAGTTTGCCACGCCCACTTAAACGCCCACAAACCGCGAAAACCTGTGACGCCCACAATTTGCATGCTACATAAAAAATTTTAACTGAAATGTATTGGTGTCGTCAATACCTATCGATTTATCCAAAAATAAATTTGCCACGCCCACTCTAACGCCCATAACGCTTAAATCTGTCTACCGCCGGTAGGTGGCGCATTTTAATCTCGCTTTGCTGCTTGCATGTCTCCATTTAGCTGAGTAACGGGTATCTGATAGTCGAGGTACTCGACTATAGCGTTCTTCCTTGTTACATTTTACTTTTTAGTATGTAAGATATTTTTTCTTCACAAAAGTTGATATGAAAACTTTTGTATGTTGACAATCGCACCGTCACTATTTTTTAACTCCCTAAGACGTGTTATTGCTTGATATCAGAAGTTTTTAAAAAGACAATTGATTTCTTGAGTAATTGGTTTGCTTCAAATTAAATTACGATGGTGGAATTCGTTACTACGTGGACCATTAACATAAATTGGTGGCATCGTCATTAGAGGCCGCTTTTGGTACTCGACATGTCGAATATAAGCATGCGCCCTCTGTTGGCGGTACATTGTCATTTCGCCCAAAATCCAAGCCTAGACGCAAACCATTTTTTAAAATTTGTCAGAAATTAAAAGAATCAGGCGCCACTGAAATGTTAAGATGTATCAAAATCTAACAGAAATGTTAGACAAATCTTAACATTTCTGTTTGAAAACGTTGCATCCTAACATTTAATGGAAGAGGAAGAACACTTTGCGCCTTTATTCAAAATTATTGACTTCTTTTAGCCTTGTAAAAGTGACAGAGAAGGACGAAAAGGGATAAAAGAATAATAGTAAAAAATAATCCTTTTTTAAAAGTATTATACAGGTAGCCGATTGCATTTCTATTTTTTGGTATTATTTTGAAACCCATTTCCCATTGCATCCAAATCTAAAGAAAAGGTTATAAATAGTTATAAATATTATATTTAACTCAAAACACAAATCAAGATTCCCAGCCGAAAAGAAATCCATATAGCCAACTAAGTAGGATGTTTTCGTAGTGCTTAGTTTTTTTTTGGATTGTCTAGGCCTAAATGTTGTTGGAATTATTTCTGTTGTTGCAGTTGTCGTCGTGATGTCGCTATCTTTGCGCGCACAATTAAATTTTTGTGAAATTAATGGAAGTCCTTCAAAATCTTCTGTAAATTCGAGACAGCATTTTTTTCTTAACAACTTTTTCGTTAGAAATTCCCACACAAGACTATTGTTAAAAAAGTAGTTTCGTGAATAAAACTGCGATAGTCAACACCATTGTGACTACTTGTGTTTATTTTCATAGCGTTTATTTAACTTTCAACTGAATGACCGATCAATACTTCACAATATTTTAATATCCATTTACGACCTTTTGATCGACATTTTTGTCACATAAATAAACATAATATCTCAGATAATAGGTGGCATCTCTTAATATGTCATTCTAACTTTACTCCCAAATATATACTTAAATAATAGGGTAGTTAAAAAACATAGCTACGGAGTTTTTCAATCGGAATATCAACGTCATATTAAATAAGTGCAGACATACACGAAACAATTTAAAAAGGTCATATTGATACAAAGAAGTTTACTATTTGAAAGTATCAGTATGATGCTAATGAATATATATTTTTTACCTCCGCAGCTTTTATTTCCCACTACCTTATTATTAAAGGATTTTCTTTTAGGTATAGGTATATGTGTGCATGTCAATTTTACTAAACGTCAAACGAAACGATATGCATTTAATATTTAACTATGATAATAAATATGTATATTCCAATTTTTCGATTTCGTGTATATGAGCCTAATTAAATATATATATTTTGCCTTTATGGTTGCTTACCGATTTTTTTTTTAATTTAGTGACAAAATTTGTCACGAATCAATCAGATCCATATAAATTAATATTTTCTTTAGAGTAGTCCTTATGTTACTTTAGTGCCCTTGTAAATATATAGAAAAGTTCTGAGGTTTATCTTAAAAGCAGTAACATGTCAAAATGAAGCCAGGTGACATTTTGCAAGGCAAATTAATTCATAAATAATTCAACTTGTTTTTATATACACAAAGACTGTGAAATAGGTTTGAGGGAGTATTTATACATGCGTGATGTAAATACAGAATTCCGTATGTGTCTTAGGAACAATGACTTTGTTTACTTTTGTAGTTGATTCTATCTAGGGATTGATTAATGGGCTTATCAACATTAAGTAACATTGGTGCATTGGTTAGGTGACCTTTTATTCTTCCAAAGCAAATTGGAATTTCTAAAAACATTCCGCAAAATAAAACAAATAAATCGTATAAGCACACAAATCGAATGTATTTCTCATCTTTGCCGAATTGGGCTGTGTCTTTTACAATATATGTATGTAATAGGTTTCAATATAACTTTATTTATTTCAGTATTTCTATATCGTCTTCATTAGTTGCATTGTATTTAGCTGATTTATTTGTAGGTTTAAATAACTTGAAGTTTATTTATGTTTTTGTTTCATTTTCTTTTTGTTTATTTTTAAATAATATTTTTAATTTAAGTATAATACATTTTGTACACATTTAAAAATTAAATTAAATAATAAAAGATTTGATATAAAACGGTGTACCGCACACTGACACTGACAAAATAATAATTGGATCTAAGACATAGTGTTTCCTACATATCAACATTTATAAATCTGAATTTTATCATTATTCTTAGTGGGATCAATCAACAAGTAGTGGAAGGGGCATTACCAAAGTATAATACAGATGTTGCATTTAAGATTAAAGGGTGCCATTTTTTCTCTTTGTTTTATGGTGGACTTTCGTGGGTAACTTGGTAGCTTGGTCAATTCATGGGTGACTAAGGGATCTTAACCTGTATCAGTCTAGACACTAAAAACGGCCTTTAAATATACGAAAAATGATTGAAGTACAATCAAGTCTTTTGAAAGTTACAAGTCGTAGAACGTTAACTCCTTAATTTCAATTTTTACAAGACCCCTCTAAGACTGATATTCGGTATAAGATCTCTTATGATCTAATGATTTCTGATACTCGAAGCACTTTAAGTTTTGGCCTAGTGCTAAGCGCCATTTATGGGTTTCTTTACTGTACTTGATGCGTTTTGCGTGTAAGTAACTGTATTTCAGGTTTCCTATATGCATATTTCAACATTAGTTATGTTTGCGTTAAGTATCTCCGTCAACCTCCATCCCATCCAGCCATCCATCCATCTTAGTTCCAATTTCTGTGTTTGGCCTGATCCTGCCCCTTTTAACTAAGTTACGTTTTTTTCAAGCGAACCACACTTTGTCCCCCTGGTGACCCCGGATTCGCTGCCTAGAGCTGCACCTGGAATGTCTGCGCCGGCGCCTTGGGCGGTGAGATGAACGGATTGGTGCTGTGCCTGGCAAGAGGCGATCGGGCGGTGCTCGAAACCGGCAAGTCCGGCGACAATTGCTTGGCCGCCGCCACATTGGCCACCCACTCAGCGTCGAATGGATCGTCTGGGCCACCTCCTGCACCTACGACTCCGGTTCCACTGGCCATCGTCTGAGCTCGACCAACGTTGGCCAGATAAGTGGGCCGCTTCGGAGCAGCCGGTGAGGTACTGCGCACTACATGTCCCAACCACTGCTCGGCATTTGGCAGCTCCGTTGTGGTTTCGATGCTCTGCTCCGATCGCGTGGGCGACTGCGAGTGGAGCGTCTGATAAGTGGGCGTGGTGCTGGCCACCCGCGGCGTCACCTGCGCCGTTGGCGTGGCGCTGTACGAGATTACATGCTGCACCTGCTTCTCGGCGGCAATGATGTTCTGATTAATGCTGCGATTGTTGTTGAAGTTCAGATCCTCGCCGGCTGCCAACAGGGCGTCCGTTTGGGTCAACAGGGAGAGACCCTGGCTGAGTTCCTGGCACAGTTGGCTCACGGAATCGGCGGCATTAGCAGCTGCCGACGACGGATCCGCGCCAGCTGACTTGGCCGGCGAGACCTCGGCAATGGGCGAAACACTGCGCAGAGGCGTCTGCAGCGGATTACCAGCGGCGGCGGCCAGGAATGCCCTTTGTCGGTCGGCGTTGGACGGAAGATCGTTGACACGCAGTGACATCTGGCGCTTGAACGGCGACTGGCTGCCAATGGTGCTCAAGCGGAAGGAGCTCTGGCGCTCCAGCATGTTGGGCGTGGCATGGGGCCGTTCGATGGCGAAGGGATTGTAAGGCTTGACGGTGGCCGCCGGAGGACCCGGCATTGCTGATCCCGGCCCATCCACGCTCCGCTCATTTGTGCCCACCGTGGCCATGGCCAGACGCTCCGTCAGCGTCTGCTGGCGGAAGGATCCGGTCCTCGTGAACGTCGAGTTCTTCGTGTCGAAGGTCATCGTCACGCCGCACTCCTTGTCGCGTCGCTGCTTCCGCTCCAGACAAACGGCAAAGGCACAGCCCACGGCATGGGACAACCGCTCGCCGGAGTCCTTGCAGGCCAGGAAGCCGTGGCACATCCAACGCCGAGTGGTTCCATCACGGCAAATGTAGCTGAAGCCACGCTCGTGGTTGCGATCCGGTGCACAGAAGCTGACCTTCTCGATGGTCTGGTCCACAATCAGGCCCTTGGTCTCGTCATCCACGACTCGCAGGCCGTCTCCACTGACATGGAGTAATCCGCGGACAGGACGACGACGGGATTGCTAAAAATGGGAGTAAATATTTAGTAAATGATGTCATTTAAACGGGATTTTTAAGAAGGACTTGGAGACACTGAAGTGCGCGGATTATCTTCAAGGGTAAAGAATTAAAATATAATTTTTTTAACATATAAAATACTATAAGGGTTTGATTAACATCATGGTATAACATTTTTTAAATACCAACGTATTAGGTTAAACAAAAAAATCTTTAAAAAAGTCATAAAATCCTTTTATCCTTCTGTATCTCTATGACCTCCTTTACTACATATGTATATGATTTTGAATACTTACCCTCAGGACCTTTAGGGCCTCCTCGCAGACCTGCATGCCGCGCGACTCGAAGACCTCGACACATCCCAGATACTTAACGGAGAAGGAGCAGGTGGCCGATCTTACGGCCTCCTCATCCGCCTGCCACTGATGCGGCTTCGAAGACTCGGGAACACGATCCTTGCGACGCCTGAAGGAATCGCGAAAGGAGCGACGCAGACGATCCATTTTCTTCGGCGATTTCTTGCTAAACCGGAAGGAAGCGGATTTCTATGGGAAACAGGATAAGTTAACATTATAAGAAATTAGTTATGTAAGCTATATTTAATTAATTCAGCGAGCGAGATCGAAACAAGTGCGAGTTCTAGCAGTTCAACCCTCTTTGGAAGTGGAACTGGGGATCATATCGAACTGGAGTTTAGAAAGAAACCTACCCCATTTTTAACGTCACCGAATTTTCCGCGTGTGAAGCCGCGCTCGAGTGGTTCGTGCGTGTGTGACGAGGAGTTTCCCATGCCTGTTCGCTAGCCTCTCCTCTCGCTCGCACTCACAGTACTCCTTCCTTTCGGGGCGTGAGTAAATTGTCGTGAATAACCGTTACACCTAACAGCGTTGCCAGATGTCTGAGGGCTTTTCTTATATCAATTTATTGATCCGTTTATTGGCTCGTTGGACTGCGCAAATTCATTTGTTCATTGAATTTGAGTTACTGATTTTGATTAAATTAAATTGATGGGCGATCTGGAAAATGTTTAAAGAGTGTTGGGGTTATAGTTTTGGGGGGGTACGAGGCGTTATCAGTGCCTGACGTCTCCAATATGCGTGAGTCACACACCCTCTTTATCGCTATCGACACATTAAAGCACTTTGGTTTATCGGCTTTTGAGTTTGATTCAACGCCCCCTTTCGTTTGTCATTGAGTGGAGATCAAATGTGTTTTTCGGATAGATGGTACATGATTTTTTCCCCCTACCAGCTATGATCCGCTAAAAGCTTTTCGGTACGAGAGATACCGATACCAAACCTCCACGGCTTGGCCCGAACTAGAACTGAAGTCAAGAGGAGCAATTAATGCCAACGGCCTCCAGTCGCTTATCGCCCTCGTGGGCGGCGGGGCAGTGGGCGTGGCGACCAGTCGGGTGTCTCACGTAATTGTTTACACACATTTAATATTTCATTCTCATCTTTTTTTTATTTTTTAGCATTTATTTGCTTTGACTTCGCCCGAGGCTTTTGTTTTCCCAGCGCTGCGGCGACAAGTTCTGACATTTTTGTGACTTTATCACATGCCTCGTATTGCGGTAAACTGTTGATAAACTAAGCGTCCGTAATAATCGCAAAATCATAACAAAACTTTGTATATTTTCTTTGGTTTTCACAAAAAAACAATGTGTCCGATTTGTAGTCATTTGACTCGGCTGGAGATCTACAAACGCACATTGTACGGTGATATTTTTGGGCCTCTACCAGTATTATTTTATTTTTTATAAATATACTCAAGTGGGCACCAGATAAACCCACTCATATATCAAAACCTAACGTGTTTTTTTTCAAATATTATCTAATATTTATGTGAATTAAATAAGGGTAATCTGTTGGCTGTCCCCTGGCTGTTTGCATGTCTAGGTCTCTGAGAATCTGAAAACCAAAGTCGTCATATTAAAAGGCCTCCACCTCAGTCTTCCCACCACTGCATTTTCCCAAAGCTTTTCCACGTTTCAACCAGATATCTCACGTTCTTCGACCATTAGCCTTTTCATGTTAATTGACCAGCCCCAGCTAATTGGGCTTATTTGTCCAACTTGTTTCGAGCAATAAATGTTGAACACAGAATTGTGAAGTTCCATTCTTAAATCCAATGCAACTTGGGGAAGAGACTTTCTTTCTGGGCACTTAAGCCGTTAACTGTAAATGTTACGAAACCAGTTTTTAAACATTTGATTTACTCCCGAAGGCCAGAAGTTCGGTTCTTGGTTACTTGGCTTACCAAAAAAGCAGGCAAGGGCGATCCCACAATTGGTAGCTTTGCTTTGACTTTGGTTTGAAATTTGGCTTTTGGTTTTCTGGCTTCATTAGAAGGCGTTCGAAGAAGGGCGTTGACTCTGTGGGATGCTGTTTGACTGCATTTTTCCCATCCCAGCTAATCGAATTGTTAGCAAGAAAAGTGGGTCAGGGGTTTATTAGAAAATCCGATGGTGGGGGGTTAGGAATGAGATACACAAGCTCTAGGCTTATGGCTTAAAAGTTTTCAGAGTGGGTGCACTTGCTAAGAGGGCAACCAATAGCAATAAAAAATAAATAAATTCAAAAACCAGAGGGCGACATCTTGGCGACTGGTCTGAAGGACATTTATTTAAATGGGCTCGAATTGGCAACGGATAATATTCTTTTAGTAAACCAGTTGAGATTCCAGTCAAGGAACACATTAGTTATAAGCAATGACTATTATAGTAAATATTAGCCCATAAATTCCACCAAATGCCTCTTGAAAATATTTAACCAGCCACTTTAAAGACCCATAAAAAAAGAACTTAACTTTGGCGAAAGTTTTATATCTATGATTCATGGCTTAAACATGCCATAGACAGAAGGGCAGAAATAACCAAAATAAAAACCAAATCACGCACTAAAAGTAAACATGATTTCAGAAATGACAACAATCGGTTATGGCTTATTGAAGAAGAAGGGTTTCGAGATCGGGGTGTGGGGCCGCCAACCGGAAGGGTTCATTCAACCAATAACGCAGACACGAAACAGGTTCCAGCCGTAAAATCTGTGTACGTGTTTGCCAGAGAATCAGATCCGACTGCAGTTTGCTTTGATAAAAATGAAAAAATAATATAAAATATGGGGAGCGAGAGATATTTCTTCTTTATCAATGTTTGCCTGATACGAACATATTTATTTTCTCTTTTGTGATATGGTAATTAATATGGGGCGCTAGATCGGGGTATTTTCCATGACTAAAGCAAACAAAAAATCACTGGCCTCTGGGTAAGTAATTTCAAACAAATCATATCGATGGAAGATTACTTCTTTGAAAAGTAACCGACTTTGCTGAGGGCTTAATTCAAAAAGTCGATGAATAATTACACCCGTCGCAAATTAAATTTCGTCTGCCACTTCGTTGACCCTTGACCATTCTTGTGGGTCTGGTTCAGCATGATCCACCCTAATTAATTCATTAAACTCTTTCACAGCTGCCCAGTGGACCACAGACACCATCATTATAAATCATACGCCACATGGACGTCGCTCCACTGGGTGACGAAATGCCGTGCTAGAACATGGCGATTTTTTCCAGTTCGTTTTTAATTTAGCATTAAACAATTAACCCTGGCATGACAAAACAAGCGCAGTCAATGACACTTTTATACATCGGATCGGTGTATATCTATATGGGCGAGAACATATAGAAATTTGTATTGCATAACCACAATCAAGCCTCGATGTAGAGTGGGAGCACATTCAGTGTAATTAAATTTTACAGTGCCCTCAAAAGGCCATCGACACTTGTTGCATTCTGTTCGAAATGCCGATGACTTCTCCAACAGTCTAGCCTTTCAGTGTGTGTGACACCTCGGAAATCCCATTACGAAAGTTTCATCCTTTCATCCAACAGAAAGAACACCCTCAACACCCCCAATCCCATTACCCATCATCGATAGTTCCATATTTCTATGCCAAAATGTAGGCTAGACTTGCATTTCCATCACTCATATGGATTGTGCTTTCAGGATATGGATGGTGGCAGTCATATGTTGTATATGGTTGATGGGGGAGTCGTTATGACGAGAGATTGCATCGAAATGACGGCTGGGGACGAGCTTGCCTTAAAATAATAATTGGATTTTTCATTCGTAGTTGGCTTTCCGGGGGAAAATTGCACACTGTGGGAAGACCTCGGAAAAATCCATTTAAATGTAGGCTTACTCCAACTTCCATTGCAATTGGTTATGCTTTTCTAGTTAAATTTAAATATATATTTATTTTCACCTCCGACTGCAGTAAATTCTAAACCTTTTCTCATCAGTTAACCTCACTTTTAGGTATTCATTCAATGGTTTCCCTGAGTTAAGAACACCAATGTGAAAACTAGCATTACAAAATGCATTTTATAAGAGTTCACACGCTGCAGTAATGGTCAGAAAAGGATACACGTTTTATGGCTTCCTTTTTTTTTGCTAGTACTTGATATAAAGTTATAATTATTCCCGCCATACGCTTCTGTCTGTCTGCTGTCCTTCTTCTTTTTTTTTGGCTGGGCTAGGGGTCTTATCAACCACCACACCGCTGCCATCGAGTTCCTCTGCCCCTCGATCCTCTCCGCATCCTCGTCCTTCGAGGGTTGCCCTTCAGTGCTGGAATTTATAATTTTTAATGCTCTTCCTTGTGTCGGTGGTCGTGGGAACTTTTCGCTTTTTTGTAAAATAAATTTGAAATATATCAGCCAACGTTTTGTGTGAATATTTAGTGAAGCAATTAAACGTTGTGTGCCTGTGTTTGTTTGGGTATTTTACATTTTTTATGGCTAGTGGGAGCCCAACGATAATGACTCCAATTAGGCAGCATAATAAGGTGCAATGAAGCATGACTTCAAGGATTTTTTAACCGGAAATGAGGGATATTGTTTATCCAGGGAGATTTTTGAAGGATTTTTGAAATATTTATGATTAACCTGGGAAATAATTAAAAATATGAATATGTTAATTTTAAACATTTATATCACTAGTTCAGCTGAATTTGTTTTTCCAAAGAATGTTTATACCGAACTCTTTTCCTGGCAATAAAATTTGTCGCATCAGGGCCCATAAATAACTGCCTAACCCCTTTGAAGCCACATAAGCTAATTCCACATAAGTTAATTCTAAATAGTATCCAGAGCCCCCAGCTAACCAACGGAGGAGAAAAGTGCAGAGGTATTAAGTCAGGCCAACATCTGGGCAAACCAAAAAGTTCGCTGGATAATAAATCTTCAGAGAAAACAGCTAACTCCCGCTACGCTTTGCTTTTCCCTCTATCAGTGTTGGTTACTTTAAAGGAAGTGCGCAAAGAATTCGCAACCAAAAAAGCCAAAAAGAAAAAGGTTTAACGTAAATAATGAGACAGCAACAAAAGATCTCACAGCATCTGGCAAAGACTTGTGGAATATTAAGGGAAGCATGCGATTTTTTTTTCCGATGACGCAATTTAACTGTTCAAACACAGCTACTTCTTCTTATAGTAAATCCAAAACAATGACAATGGGAATAGAAGCCGAGAAAGGGTAGAAAATAATTGCCACGAAAAAGAGTTTCTTGAACTCCGTGGGATTTCGCATAAAGAATCCTTCGATCCTTAGAATCCTGAATCGCTCGCTTGGGTTACTTCATGCACGGATGCTTAGGAATTTCACACGCTGACCCAAATGCACCCCCAAAACGGCTAAAACGCCAGGATTGGGGGGAGGGAATACCTATGCACCCACAGGGGTGTCGGGCGCAGGGGTTTTGTCACTAAGGGAATGCATTATACGAGTGGGTATTGTTGAAACGGCGCATAATTATTAGCTGTCAATTGGGCGTTGATCTGACCATTATGTGCCTGCCATGTATGGTATACCTGGTTCTATTTGGGAATACACGCGGAATACACAGGGGGTGTGGGAAAAGCTAGGTGTGAGAATTAAAATAGAGGACTAGGGTTGCTGGGAAGATGCGAAAATAATGAAAAGTGCAGCACGCTGAAACGCATCTTATAAAGAGACCTTGAATTTTTAATATTAATATTAATATTTAGGGGTTTGAAAATATAAATTGAGAGAAGTCGGAACGGTTCATTAATAAAGCAAAAGGCCTTCTTTCTGAGAACTATACAGTTATTAAAAATAGTATGTTACTAGAACTGTTCAATACTTGAATACCCTTACAGTTTGGTTGAATGTTGTAATATTACCATGTTATTTGTATTAGTTTATGCAGATGTATCCTTAAAACCGAGCAACTGAGTAAAATATCCCGAAAAAACATCCAGATCCTAACTGTCCCACCACATCCTTTAACAAAACAAACTCCAATACGTGTATTTCCAGCAGAAAACACTTGAGAGAAACCTCAAAAACCCGACGAACGGAAGTAGAAATGCAGGCACGGAAAAATGAAAACAATAGGCACGCCTGCGAGCCATACACATGTGAATGTTGTGAGTGCAGAGGTATATGGATGGTACATATACCACATATACCTTATAAGAAGTGTTCTGTCCTGGCGAACACGAGACATGCAAACGGGGAAAACGTTTTCAGCGGGTCACAATACGAAAAACATCGGAATTGTTTGCATCTGTCGTTTGAAACGAATGCAGCCGCTGCCAGCAGTTGTTGTTCGACTTCCCGTCTCTTTTCCTCTTTCTTTCACCAGGATCCTGCCATATGTTCAGTGCACGTGGCTAAGGATTCTCGAAGGATTCTCCCGAGTCCTGCGCAGTTAAGTGGGGAATCGCTCTCACACATGCCGCCGTCTGTTCTCGACATAGTAACTTCGATTTGCCACGATATTCAGGTAGACGGATTCTTTTGGTTCGTGTCTCAACAGGATGATCACAGATCCTTGTTATCCTTTGTTTTTGCATCTGCTGGTTAATTACGTTCAATCTCTTTTCTTTTCGTATCTGTAAGATACTTTTCTGCGAACTTGTCTTACGAGTCTTGTTTACACTCATTATGCAAATGAATATTGCGATGACTCAACTTGCTTTGGCATACTTAACACAAGTTGTACGAAATTTTTGGAGAACCTGTTTCTGAGCGGGACAGCTCGTTAATGCCATTAAAATATGCCATTGAATAGACCCGGGAAAAACAAAAAGAAATTTTCAACAACCAATCATTTATCCAAAGCACATTTACTATTATGCATTCATAACTCATAATGCGAGGGAAAACAAGAGAGGGAAAATCACTGGGGATTTCCAAGAACTACTTTGATATGCACAAGAATTTGTAATGCGTTGAAAACAAATTCCACAGGCAACAACTTCCACTTGAAATTTCATTTGAATTTATTCAATGCTCATACTGAATTTATAATGACCCTTGAAACTGGATACAAACGCTTAAATATGGCAGAAAAATATTAAGTTACGAAACAAGCGTCATAGGCTGGTTTTTTGAGGCACAATATTTTTTTGAGCACCTATCCTACTGCTGATCTCCAGAAAACCTCGTGTAATCAAAGTATACAAGATGTAATATTTCTCCTGCTCAGACAGAAGCAAACGAAAGACTGGCTAAAGAGCTCTTTTATCTGACAGTTTTAATATGGGAAAGGGATTTTTCAAAATGTGACTATGCGATAAGACAGAATTTGTTTGCTTATAAGTTTCGTGGAAAGCTACGTGACATCACCAGCAACTATGTTTAGATAACTGCCAGGTTTAGATGATTATCCAACCGATTTATGGCGCTAAAGGTCGTCAAATAACGACTTTTTGGCATTAAAAAGTCAACCAAGCATGGCGATTTTCCAAACTACTATCTACTACTACTATTTTCCCATGTCATTCTCTGCTCTGATTGCGATAGTTGGTTGGTTGTTAGGAGGCAAATCAATTTTATGGCCCACAGTAGTGTGTAACCACGTTAGTTTTCCCTGTTCCATTTGTCAACGCTTTGCTGTTGATTCCCGGTAAATAGACATCATAACAGCTGTTGGCCAATTGCTTTAGCAATTTCCGGGTGCCAGCGCCCAAAAGTAGGCAGTGCAAACACCCAACGAGAATAATCGATAAGAAACTAAACAAACAATCCATATACTCTCGCCAAAAGAAGCCATCCTAGTGTTGTGTGGGCGAAGTAACATCGGGGCAAATATTACCCTATTTCCTCATTAAGCCAGCTGAACAGGTGTGCCAACTGTATTCGGGGATATGAAAGAATTTGGCGTAGGTAAATAAACATTCTATTTAGGTATTGCGATGGCACGATAGAAGGGTATAACAAAGATAAAGTAATTACATTTGCGAGAGCTTATACTGACCTAAAATAAGATGGCTTTTCCGGAAAATCAATAGACTATATTTGGACTACACGAAAATCAGTGCTTCCTAATTATCACATATATAAACTTGTAAATTCCCTTAAACCTAATCAAACATTATGGCCTAACTACTTGTAAAAGTTTGTCAAATTTGTTATAACATCACTTACAGCTATTAATAAACTTTGATCAAGGGTTGACAGAATGATTATTAATTAAATGGCGTACTGAAACTGATAAATAAGTTTAATCCCTCGACAAAGCTGAGCCAACTGACAGACCGGAAATTGAACTTATACCTCGGTGGTTATAAAAAAAAGAGGAAAGGAGTATGAAATCTCGTAATCATATTCAGCAATGCCCTTTGACATTCCAAAGGCCCTGCGGTTTTGGCCAACTAACCGAACCAAAAGCCAAGGCCAAGTTATTACCAACTTGGCGTGTCGATTTAGTCGGGACTCTCGAGAGGCGAGAAAACTTTTTGGCATTAATGCGAAGTATTTGCTGTTCAGGTTCACGGCTAGTTAGCTATTGGCAGGCCAAGAAAATGTCAAGAATGAATACTTAAAAGTTGGCAAACTTCCAATACCCTTTGAAGTTCATAATCGCAATTTGTTGCCTACTTTCAGGGCAATTGCCAATGGTCCTCAAGAAAGAAAGATAGAAGAACCCCCGTGTCTGCCAAAGCACTTTAATTGCGAAATTTCGCTATAAAAATGTGCCTGATAATCGCAGCCGCATTTAAGTATCAACTTAATGACAAAACGTTTACATGCATAATTATCCAATTTTTTGCATTTTTAATTTCCTGCCTTAGATGCAAAGTGTCTGGGCCCCCAATGGAGGATAGAAAGAAGGAGGGTCCCCCAGTCCAGAGCCAAGTTAATGGCCCAGAAGTTGCAACTAGCTGGCAACCATGACTTGGACTTGCTCTTGGACTTGTTCCCGTGTTCTTGACTTCTCTTTGTTGGCTAGCTGCCTGCCTGCCTGCTGCTGTTGTTAATCATCTGCGTGGCTGCATAAAAATAGAAAGGAAATTCCATGAAATTAAAGTTTTATGCAGCCGCAGCAGCAGCAGATCAAGTTGAAGTTGAAGTTGAGGTCTCTCTTCGAAACTGGGGTCTTTGGGATGGAGCTTGGAGCTTGGAGAGCTGACTGGGGTCTTAGCCAAACGTTTAGCGAAAGCCGCGTCTCGAAGAATGCAGTCGGCTCGGCATAATCGAAAGGCATGTGAGAAAAGTTGGACTCGGCTGGCAGCCAGCCACCAAACCGGTTCAGCTCGACTCCATCCCAAAGTTGGCTTAACTCAGGTCCAACTGCACCCAGGTAACATTATGTTCTTACTTTTTGCCTTGGCTTGTTACCAGTTTTTTTTGTTGTGCTGGCTTTTCTTGGAATGTTTCTGAATGGTTTTTGCTGGAGCTTTTGCTCGAAGTTTTTAATAACTGCTGAGATTTATAATCTGCTCAGGCTGAGGCGGCTGAGGTAGCAAAAATGCAGCATAAATCAGGAAGCCCTTTTCTTAGTTGAAACCTCAAGATCTCGAAGAACATTCCATGTAAATCAACTCCCTCTGCATAATTATGCAAAGCAAAAGTATCTCATAGTTTGCGGCTGAAAAAAACTGTCTTCTGGCGAAAGCCGGGGCCAAGTTGGCATTTAATTACATTGTAATTATAATATATTTTCACCCACTCTCAGTTGGTTCCGTTCTCACCCGCCCCCAAAACCAATTCATTACTCATTTCAATGGGAAATTTTCCCCATTTTCCATTTTCCACTTTTCTTTTTTTTTTTGTTTGTTATCATAGTAATTTATGCAGTTGACAGTCAAATAATTTGGCACACAGCATACATTAAAATAAAATACCTTTACAAAAGAGCTGGGGAAACGTTTGTGGTAAGAATTCCACTTCGGAAAGTCATTGGATTTTCAAAAGTATTTTAAGCTTTGGGACGATATTCCAAATATATATTCCCAAAAAAATCAAAATGAGCAATAATTTAACACTATCAGTTTTTAATTTGTATTCAGTTTTAGTCATGCCAAATGATTCATCGTCACAGACGTGAGAGACTGGAGACGAGTAGAATCCAGTCAATCGTAACTTTTTGTATACAATATACTATATGCGTTCATGTGATGTAGCCAAAAGCAGCTAATTGCAAATTGTATCTATTTATTTCCTTTGTTAACCCTCTCAAGTGCAAAATGCAAAGATTTATTGACTTTTTAGCTGAGTAAATTATTCTAAATTGCTGGTAACTCCATGATTATTATCTGTAAATGCTGTGAGAGGTTTTTTAGTACATGTTTGCTCAATACAAAAAAAAACCAAAAAACTTTTATGGAATTTGAGTTATCTATGTCAGTTTGAACAGCTGTAAACCATATTCTGTACAATGGTGTTAAACTAATGCATATTGAGGACGTCAGAAACTGAAAGTTTTACAAAAAGTGTATTTAATGTTTTTACAAATGTCAAAGCAGCAACAACAACACAGCCATGGAAGAACTATATGCAAATCTGATTTTGCACAACAAAAAACTCGTTTTGACTTGGCCTAAGCTTCAAAGCTTAAATCAAGCTCAACTTGGGCTGTTGTTACTGGTTTTTGTGTTTAAACATTTACCATTTATATATCGGGATCGGATTGTGTTGAGTGGTTTTCGGGTATATCCCAAAGCGGAGATTTGTTGTCAGTCTGTTTTTGTTTTGGTCATATTTGTATGTATAATTAATAAATAAATCCGGTTCGGGCCTTATATAATTTTCTTGCTCATTCAGTGGATTTTTGCCAACGTTTCGGTTTTAACGATTTCTTGATTCCAAGAACACCGCACAAGAACAGCACACAGCACACGGAATTTGGGGAAAATCGCGAAAAAACCGAAAAAAGTGACAGCGGTATACCGATAAAAACGATCCCCCAAAAAGACCCCGGTAAATGGTGGATGGACGTATGGATGGTGGTTGGGATCGGTTCGGCCCAAAGAACTAATTAAGTTAACGTTACTACTGTTGTAACCCCCCCGGTATTGGAAAAGGTTTCTCTGTCTTCACGCGGACATTTGGACAACCGACGACGACAGTGGCCAAAATCGAATGGAAGCGGAGGGAAAACGGAACGCGTTTGTCCGGCAAGCGGTAAGCGGTTAGCTCGATTCGACGACTCAAATTGCTCTACTGTACTGGGCTGACTGGCGGCTCACCCGCTCAGCGATGTTCGAGTGAGCAGAGTGAGCGTGCAAAGAGCGGAAGAGAGCGACAGCTGTTACAGGGGTGCTTGACTGTGTGTGTGTGCACTGGGAAAAAATCTGCACAAAAGTTGATGTTGAATTGGTTGCCCTATAAACTGATGTGATGATCTCCGATTCACAGCTCCTCTTTGGACCTACAGTGGTCCTCGTTTAATCCAAAATGCCAATTATGATTATGTTAATCAGTGCATGAGGTCCTAAAATCCTTTCTTGGTTACGGTCACGGTTATGGTCACGGAAAAATAAATGTCCCCACTCATTGGTAAAGTAAACGGAAATGTGGTATTCAAAAAGTATGCAACAAAAAATTTGTTTTAAAAACTCTCACAACTAGTCCTGTATCCCCCCGCACCTTATCATCTATTTATCAAAAAGTATGCAAAATGAAATTTGTTTTGAAAACCCCCACAACTAGACCTGTATCCCCCGCACCCTATCATATATTAATAAAATTTTTGAAAACGTATTTTTCATATTTCAACAGAGTATTACTTTACCTTGAATTTATTTTGTTCAAAGTCCTGAAATCATCCTCTTTAAAATACTAAATAATCTAAAAACCGTTGTATTTATTGCAGTGTAAGAGTACGTTTGTGGATTTGCTCAGTTCCATTGTGTTTGTTTATTACCAACAACGACGTCGACCGTTCTGCTTCTTCCATCTCACCTCCGCTCTGCTGTATTTGTATTTGTTGTGATAATGATAAAACGTAGCTTGTAGGTTTTCTAGAGTGGGAGCGAGACAGTCAGAGTGGAAAGAGCGAGAGAGGGTTAAAATGTATCTAGGCTAGGTACAATCTCAGATGCGCTGCATTTTGAAGATCGGGGCATGGGCATGGCTTAAAAGATATGCGGTCAGGCTTAGTATAGGAGTGTTCTAGAAAAACACGAGCCTACTTCCATTCTTTAAGTCTGGGGATTTCCCGAAAGGGCAAGCGTTAGAGATTACTGAGCTAGGCGGCTTAGAATGGATTTGTAATTATGTTCTAATAGCTTAACCAAACGGATTTATCACAAGAAGATGCCCAGATGTACCGCCTTAAAAGTAATGTAACAAAAATCTTTGAAAAAATGTTCAATTACATAAATCGTGGAGTTTTAAAATATGTTGAGTGGAAAATATTTAATTTATTTTCAGATTTGCGAAAAATTGAAATGTAGAACTAGTTTTTATTTTTAAAGAATTTAATTATATATTAATATGATTACATAAATAACATTCATGACTCATAACAATTTTGTAAAATAAAAATCCCAATTTTTTTTAGTTTTTTTATTATTTTACAAGTAAGATTGTGGTTATATTTCGTAATTGCCTCACTAATATTTAAGTCATTAAAATGCTTGATTTTCTATAACAAAGTTTCAAATCAAACATATGGATTTAAAAACATATTTTTTGCAAAATCTAAACTTCAGATACCCCAATCGAGCGATAGAAGGGCACTCAAAACCAGTTGTTGGTTTCGTTGGTTCTGCAGCTGCCAGTTTTTTCACATGGAGAATGGAGAGCGAGTGGCCGTTCAGAAGTGATTATGGCGCTCAAGAGAGTCATTAAAGAGAGTTACCACCAAATAACCGAAGTTGAACTCAACGCAAATGATGGCCAAGTGGTTATGAAATGCCAACGGACAAAAGGAAAATAAATGAAAAGAATAAAAAACTGATTAACCGAACAGTAATCAAGGCTCGGTAATCAATGTATTGAACTTATCGATTTGAATTAGTTGCCCAACCTAAATTCCGTGACAACAATGGCAAAATGATCGATCGAAATGCGAGAGCGGAAAGCGGAGACTCGAAGAGCAAGAGGCAAGGTCGTTGTTTGCTCACTAAGAGAAAAAATTCCGGCCTAAGAGAAGATTAGATAAATCCAAATGACAGATAAATTTCCATGTGTGTGCGTGAGAGAGAAGTAAATAGAAAATAAGACAGTTTTCAGTACTGAAACGTGCGAAAAATGGCAATGCAGCAGCGGCTTTAATCCAGGTAGCACATAAAATCAGGTAGTAAAAAAAATGCTATCAAGACTATTGGGAGCAAACCATTGCTACCCACACATGCCACCCAATCACGCCAACATTATCGCTTAAATGCATAAAAAAAACAAATTGGTGCAATCGGTTCAAGAAACAGAAATACACTGGGGGAAAAGAGGTAAACATAGCAAAAATATAGAAATATTACTTTTTACTATTATATTAGTACTATAAATATTATTTTACCTGAAAAAATTTCTATACAAAAGCTGCAAACAAAAAAACCTAATGAACCATTTCTTCTATGGAGATTTTTATTTGGAAGGTTTTTTGATTAAAGTAAGTACTAGGGTTAGAACAGAGAAATATTTTATAAAAAGGAGTATTATCTTTTTTGAAAACTATTTAAAGTATTTAGTCAAAACAAATATATATTATTTAATATAATATAAATATGTACATTTTCCTTCGTGTATAATGTGTTTAAGCCATTACAGCAAATGCTAGACACTTTTAGATAAACCATAATGAAAACAGCTACCACTGAATGGCGTATACCCCGGATCCCAGACACGCCCACCCACCTTCCGCCGCCCACCGCTAACGAAGAACTCCAGACAAAAGATAATGCCAGACAATGGGAAAGGTGAAAACGGAAGAGGGAGCTACGGGATATAGTGAAATGGCCACAAGCTGAGAAATCAATGTCAGTCAATGGGGTTGAGGGGCAAACAAAAGCCACATGTGCAACCTAATCAAAATTTCAATCAAAATGCGCAAAATGCTGCATTGAAAGGCTCAGACAAATGGCAACAAATGCCGCTCAAACACACACTAAAAGGTTGGCATGAGTAATCCAAACCAATACAATCCAATTCACTCAAGTTAAATTGTAATTGCGATTAGGAAGCCAATTACCGGTATAAATTGTTAGGTCAATTGTTTTGGATTTCCATTTCGAGACAAGAAGATTAACAAATCAATTGTTAGGCAATAATTGAAATAATTTGGCGACATTTCGATTAGGGTGATAAATAATGGAATATTGAGCGAGGCTTACGTTTCGATCATCATCGTTGAACCGAATTGTATTTCAATCCCAGCTCTAGTTTATTTGTAAATTACAACTTGCTTTAACTTTCTTTCGTTCTTAGGTTGGTATCTTCATAATTAAATTATAATTTTTTTTGCTGAAAATTTTATTTTTGGGAAATTAGAAATGGCACTTGTTTCTTTTACTCTCTCTCTTACAGAAAATATAATGTTAAGAAATCACTTACCCTTTAATTATAGAAATGAGGTTCCAAAAGCTGAAAAAAGAAAAGAAATCAAGTTAGAACCAAATCTATTTAAAATCTTCAACGTTTAAAGGTCTTAATATCATAAATATTTTAAGAAACATGTGTATTAATATATTAGCAAAATCTAATTTGTTCAATCTTTATAATCATCTTCAAAGTTCAATTACCGTTAAACATTTTTCAAAATTATTTTTAAGTTGGCAATGCTTGAACTCAAGCCTCTCTTAAAAAAAAACTTAAGAGCTTGCTCAGAAGAACGCACATTCACATATGGGCACTCAGCTGACAATGTCAGTGACGTTTGCAAAAAGTTCCCACGGTCATTAGGGTCAAGATGTCTCTAACATGCTTGGTCTCGTGTTCACAATTTGTTTTTAATTTAAAACTGCATGTGCAGGAATGTACTCTTGTGTGTACACTGTAAGTTTGTATAAGGCCATCAGATTTACGAGTCGTTACATTTGGCCAAGTAAATGTTAGCATGTGTGTTTTAGGTCTGGGCTTATGAGAATTTCTTGAGTGGGTTCTTGAGACGTCGGCGAGCTGAGCCGCAAAGCTTGAGTGGCTCGAGGGCTTAAAAGCTTTGTCGGGCAGGTGAAAGAGCTTTTTAAGTATAAGCTTGGCTTGTGGTTGAATGAACTCAAGCTTAAAGTGGCTTAAAGTTATTGTACTAAGAAAATCACGAACAAGATTAAGAGGCAAATTAAGAATAATTTTCATAAAAATGTTCTGGTAGCAAATTTGAAATATTTAAATATTTGAAATATTTATTAACTTTAAGATATTCAAAACATTAAAAACCCGTATAATCTGTAAAGATCATCTCTAAAGATCTATATTTTGATAGAGCGATAAGGAAATTAAGCTCAAACCGTAAGAGGTAGAGCACCCAAGTTTTTACTCAACATTTCAAAGGGGACCAGGTGCCGACTAAGATTCGATATATAATATATGATATATGATATAAAGAAATCATTACCCATTGTTTAAGCCCCCATATTTTGGAAAAAAAAACAAAATTTGTAACTAAATATGATGGATTTGCCTTCGACTTTCGCCGAGGTAATGACAGACGGGCAAAAATAAGTGTAATATTTTGGACCATGTATAGTTATAATTTTGATTTTCATAAAATTATGTGGAATTGAAAATGATGTGTTCTGAAAATTTGGGTAAACAATTTAAATATTTCTAACTATATCGTCATTACTTCTTATCAAAATAAAAATAAAACCAAATTGTTAAAAACGCCAGTGCTTAAAAACCTTACATTCACCTAAAAAAAAACTCTGACTCAAATAATTACTTAAATATATTATTTTAGGCCAATGCATTAATGGCTAGCTTATCTTATTAATAGATTTCCCTTTCAATGTTAGCTTTAGCAGATTTGTAACCAATGTTATTTTAATCCGATAAAAAGTGGTTTGCTTTGGCCGATTGCATCTCCATTCTTTACTAATTTCGTCTCCCACAGTGTTTCAATTGTAGGGGTCCTTTGCGTTAAGGGTTGACAACTTTTCCGAGTTCTAAAAAATGAAACGCACACATTTCACGCCCAACCAATTAGCCTGGGGTCGCTCACGCCTTCCCAACCCTCCTGCCACCCCCTTTGCAAGCATATTTTTTCAGCGTCCAAACTCACCCACTTCCCTTGCGATGCGAACAGAATTTTCAAGTGTCCCTGGTATAAGGTTGCAGATGCAATTAAAAAGCATTTAACGGATTAGAGGCAATAAAAAGAAGATTGCCGTAGAATATAAAATAAATACCAGCATTAGAGGACACCGAAACCTTGAAGGGGTGAGGTGAGTATCGTGTGAACCAAACACGATTTTACTGGAATTTAATTTAATAACGCTTGTGCAACTAGGGCAAAGTCAGTTGAGAATGCCAGTGAAAATATTTCAGGCTAAACTGGGGCTGAAATAAATTGCGAGCAATTTTCCCCGCATACTTCTATGGCCAGTAATTAATTTGCCTCAATAAATTGTTTAACAAACCTGTCGAAGGGCTTAGGTAGCCCCGTATCAGGTGATTAAGACCTTAAAAATTTCAGTTTCAAGTCCAGTGAATATTTGGGAGCTTAGCTTAATGCCTTTGAAAACTGGCTAACTTTCGCCCATTACGTTGGGAGTGAAATTTCATCTGAGGGTTCCGCCAAGTCTCTATTGGCCATAACTATAAATATCTCAATTGTGGCCCGGCTCTCGCGTAACCATTACGCATCCAATTTGTTGGCGCATCATCAACTTCATGGCTTTGCCTCCAGGTTTTCCCACTTCCCCTCCAAAACACAAATGGCACCTAAAGTGTGTGTAATGCAATTCCATTTTACAACGTTTCTTCATCAGATACTTTTCTCGTTTTTTTTTCTTTATTTTCTACAATAGCCGGAGTCATGCGCCGGCAATTTGGAACGTTTCCAGTGGACTCCGGGCTCCCATGTCTGGTGTCCATTTGTCCTCCTTTCCACTGCCATTCGAGGGGCCCAGAGCTCGCTGGATCCAGATGCAGATCCAGATGCAGACACAGAACGCTGACAACGACCGCGGACACCAATTGGAACGTGCCCGTTTAGTTTTTCCTCAGCACGGTTTCAGATGCTAAAATTGCATTAATGCAATTCGTTTTTCTGTCTAGCACTCCCCTTCATGACGTCCATTTCCCTTTTGGGGGAAGGGAAAATAGTGCAAAGTGAATGTCAAATTGTATGCATTTTCAGACAGGAGACTTGAGTTCTAGGGAACTTTGCACACTTATACTTTAAGGGGAATTATAAAAAATGTCAAATTGTTTTAAAGCATTATGACACTTAATTGTTGTTAAAGTAATTAAAGGCAACTTAAAGACGAAATTCTATCCATAGGTGGCCGTACCATTTTCAAATAAATCAAGTCAAGTTAGTCGCTAGATTCATATGGTCATACAAATCAATTTATGAGACACGCATATCAACACTTTGATATTAATATTAAGCCTCCAATCTATGTAGTTTTCTATGCAATTCGTGCATTAAGTCAAAGTAGTTATGTTTTTATTAAGAAAAATATTCATATCCCAGGAAGTCACTGACCAATCTTAGTAAAGTATACCTAATTTTGTTTGGCTTTTAATAAGCTAACAAATACTCGGTCCGGAGATTTTTAGACCATTTGAAAGGGTTAGAAAATCAGGATCTTCCAGAAATGTCATTCAAGGTGAATTTATTGACCTTGGTGAATATTAACATTGCTCTACGTATTAATGTACCAGGGTTCTTGGAATATACTTAGAAACTTCGTATCTTTAATTTTTTACCTTATTTAAGTTCACTAGTTAAAATAAAAAATTAAAAGTCGGAGAAAATCATCAGAAGTGTGAAAAAAAGTATAAACGAGCTAAAATTTGCTATTTGATAGACAAGTTCGCGAAGAAACGGACAGAAGGCCATGGTTAGATCGAATCGTCCAGTGATGCTGATCAAGAACATATATACTTTGTAGCATGCGCGGATCCACGGGGGGTATGGGGAATAAATACCCCCACTCGGATTAGAAAGTAAAAAGTTTGCGATGCACACATCTGATTGAAATCGTATTACCCTCTGGCAGGGATAAAAAAACCGTTTGAAAATAGAAAAGAAAGTTAGTTCTTAATATATCTTAGGTTATTGGAATTGCAATTCTTTAGTTCTTCAGTTCCATTTCCGGTGCTGCACCTACTGCCGTTTAATTGCCGCTAAAATTAATCAGCTTATCACCTATTCCGATTAACGGCGGAAACATGTATCCGCTAAATTTACACTCGACAGTTGTACAATGGATGGTGGTAGATTTCGAGCCCCCGCAAGTGAATCAATAAAGGAAATGGTATCCAAGTGGGGCGCCTCAAGGCGTGGCTCTGTTGATTGGTGTTCTATGTTTTCGTGGGGCATGCCACAAGATTAATGATGGCCGTAAAGGCGCCTAAACTTGTTTAGACCACGCCAAAATCGACACCCCCGCAAAAGTGCCAGAGACACCAGCATAGTACATAGTATACGCGTATAGTTGTGCAATTGCTAATCCTCCATCTAGTTGGAGACCATAAACCAAAGGCCGTCAGACACTTAATGAGGCAGAGTGCCCGACACATTCGCCTCCTCTGGTCCCTTCCCATTCTAAGAACCATATCTACTGTCTTCTGGATTTTCCTTCTCGACCACGCCAAAGACGACGACGTTTCCTTTGCCAACGCAAATATCAACATCGTACATTCGCAGTGGCTTTTGTTGGTTTTAATGCTTTTATTATTGTTGTTTCTTGTGGTTTTGGCTTTTTCAATTGCACTTGAGGTGCTTCTTCCTCTTCGTCATCAGCACACACCTTCAAGGTGGAAAACAATAATAATAAGACTAAGCATAATAAAAGCCGGATGTCCATTAAACTTCTTCTCTGCTGAAATTCTATATTTTTTTTCATATTGCCTGTGGGTTGATTGGGCCCAGAGTCTATTTTGTTTTCATACATATATACAGTGTGTGGGTGTTGGCCTTTAAATTTGTGCTTCCTCTCATCTGTGGAATTGGTTTCTGTGGCATGAACAACTCAAGGTTCGGGCCAGGAGTTCAATTCCGCCCAAGGACTGAAGGTAAGGAATAAGATGAAATTGATTGAAATTGATTGCCCGGATAAAGTTGAGAAAAGTTTCGTTATTCAGGGGGCTAAACAAATCAAAAAGGAGGTATTTAGAAATGGGATTTGTTTGATTTGCTAGATATTAAGGTGGTTTATGGTTAAATCTTCGAAATTTATGTTTACTTAAAAACTCTGTAGCATTATGGTTTTATTTAAATCGATTATTTTGGTTACTTAGTTACAAAACATGTAACCAATTGATTTTGTTGGTTCTTTTCAGTACTGAAACTTGTAAAAATAGTCTTATTTATGGGTGTGTCAGGACTTGTTGCCAATCCCAGTTCTCTAACTCTTAATTCCAATTATAAGCCATTGCAATGCACAATGGCAAAATAGCTTCGGATTAAATCAACCCCATTAAACCCGGTTGACATTTGCCAAAGGAGTCAGGCCACAGGAAATGGGTACAGAAATATGTTCGCACGCCCACGATATGAGATTCTTGGGAATTCCCACGGGAACTGTGGGCAGAACACGCGCCGCTTTCTTTACTCTTTCTCTGGAGAAACGATAGTGGCGGAGAAAAAGCTATTCTCAGCATTTTGCACTTGTAGCTTGGGACTTTATAAAGACAAGCGCCTGCCGCGGCGACGCTTAAGGATAATGTGCCACACGCTCGAGGCGGCCTACAAATGCCAGGGAGTGTCCTTGTTACCCCCGCCGCAGTCCAGTCAGTCGGGGAAAATCGGCGAGGGTGCGCCGGAAATCATGCAAAAACGTGCCGAACACGAGCCGTTGAGGCAGGAAAATGAAGGAAAACTTTCCAAGTTACTGGCAGTTCGTGCCTGCCGTTGACAGTTCCCCATCTAATTGTTCTGGTTTGCTTACGATTTCGGCTTGGACCGAGCCAACAACCCCATCAATCTGTCCAAGCCACTAACTGACATATTAATTGCTTATAAAGCATAAGCAGTCACCACCGAAAATTTAATCCCCCTGATTGGGCGCCAGGGGTTGCTCGAAATTGTGCAAAACATGCAAATTTCCCAGGCTGGGGTAACATTTTCTCGGTCTCCGTATGGTTGGACTGGCTTTTGACCTAAGCACATCCCAGCTCAAGTGTCTGTGGCATTATCCTTGCCCGCCAGAGAGTCTAGCTTAACGCTTCGCTGCCTTTTTGGGAGCGAAAGGATGGCGGTCGAGGATGTGAGAGCTCCAGCTAAATTGCTCATTAGCTGGATCATGAACTAGAGAAGTGGGAAAATAAGGAAGGAAGTTGAGTTCGAGTTCTAGGACGTGAGAACCGAAGAAACTGTTTTGACTTCGAGGCTAAACTTCTTAGGTAGGTCAGTTCCTTAAAGGTTAGGTCTCATGTAGCCGCGTATAGTGTAAAACATGAGAACTGTATTATTACTAGACTTAATAAGAAGAAAAAGGTTTTTTTTACTAATTTAAGTAACGGAATATAAAAAATACTAAAAATAAATATAAATCCTAACAATATAGTAAAATTCAATCAGGGTATTCCCTAAACTGTTAAATTGCTGAATTGTTGAAAATTCAACAGAAAATTTCAGCAATTAGGGGAAAGACTCTAAAAGTTCCCTGTTGAATTTTCAATTTAAAGATGTCAGCTGTTTGTCAGATTGTCAAATTGCCAGGCTGTGTTTACTTTAGGGAGTATCCTGAATATCGAAAGGTCTTATTACCTTTTTAAATTTAAAAAAAAAACAAGATTCTTATAAGTTTAATGATGTTTATTGCGATAATTTACATTTATAAAGCATACAGTACGCAATATCAAAAGAACTTATACCTTTAA
Source organism: Drosophila suzukii (assembly GCF_043229965.1). Lineage (NCBI taxonomy): Eukaryota > Metazoa > Arthropoda > Insecta > Diptera > Drosophilidae > Drosophila > Drosophila suzukii. The sequence continues at coordinate 18,510,968 of NC_092080.1, read as the reverse complement.
AAATATTTGCAAATGGAATAAGACCCCTCCCTATATAGTAATCTTCATAACTCATTTCTCTCAATTTATCTTGAACATCTTCACCCACAACCGCAGAGCTCTTCATGCCCATCATCATCAGGCACTACGCTTTGCAGCTTTAATTAGTAAATTGTTCAGCTGATATCACAATTTAATTATCACACATTAATTGGCCGGCGAACGAAACTGCACCCAGGCACTCCGTCACCGGCAGAAGAAGTAATGGACGAAGAGCCATCTGGGAACTGCCTACAATCGAATTAAAGTTAATTTTTCATGCTCTACTAAAAGTTATGCACACTTTGCGTTTGTCAACCGACGTTAAATATCGGCTCTGTATCCGTGGGTGATATTTAACGGGGGCAAGAAGTGCTGGGGATGCAGTTTACGGGTGGAGCACATCCCATCTCTAAGTGGGATGTCAGTCGATGCCGCGCTGCTGTCGTGCTTGGTCGCTCATTTATGACCATGGAGCTCTGGGGTCTGGCAGTATCTGCCAGATACTACGGCACTCACACAGAATGCAATTGCGGGATGGCGTAGAATGGTGTTGTATGGTGTGGAGTGGATTCGGAAGTTGTTGATTCAAGGCTCCCGGGTAGCAGCTTTAAGTCACCTTCTGGTCGTTTGATGCTTCAGTGAGCTGCGACTGCAGTCGCTTCCCATTTCCTCCACTCGCGGCGATTGCAGTTCATTGTGCCCCATGCAACTGGGTTACCTTTTCACTGGGACAGAGGGCACTGATTTTATTTGGTTCGGTACCCTGAACATGGTTAAGGAAGGGTCAGTCCGGTCATGCTTGGGGAGCAGGTAATTAATGTAAAGCTAACTTTAAGTTTCCGCTTTAAAAAGTTGATGCAAGCGTACGTTTGAAAACTTTTTCCTTAAGCGGAGGTATCTACTCCGTTGTGTTAATTCTTTTGGAATGTTTCTAACTAGATTAATATATTTTTAACATTTTTAAAAGTCTTATAAATAGGTGTAAATATATATACAACTCAGATATATGATTGACTTTATGGCATTCTGTTATTCCAAGCTCCCGCTGGTTAACGAGATAAAATATATGCATATCGATCAGCCGATAGAATAATGTTACATTATCCTTGGCTGACATTTGCCTCATGGCTTTTCTGCATTCCCAATGACAGATGACATTTGGATGGTGGCGCAAGAAGCATCTGTAATATTTATGCACATTATGCGCGCACTGCGAATGTATCTTTGTATCTCACAGATGCCATTAGATTTACGAGCGTGCCGCATGACAAAGAAGCTTGTTCCTGCCTGCCTTTCTATCTGTATACTATGTGTTTGCCTGTGCTTCCGATGGCAGCCACGTCGTCGAAATCTTGATAAATTTCTAGACAAACAGTCGCAGCTTAGGAGCCAAGAGTGGGGGTTCGGTCAACCACTATATGATGTGTTCTTTGGCGATAATAAATCATAGGCACATCCTCAACTTTTTCCTTAATTCTCTGAAGTGTTTTGGCTTGGCTTTCCTTGCTGGGTAAAAAATGCATTCCCATATTTCCTTGATTAATATTTTTAAAACGAAAACTCGATCACAACACAATTGTTGCCATTGTGATATTTGATTGATTCTAATCTTAATATACACATCCATTTGTGATCCAGTGCTCTCCTATTCGCCTCAAAAAAGCTGCAATTATTTATCAATTAAGCCCAAATTCAAAATTATATTAAATAATCAATGTAATTAGGCCCGTAAATGGAATTTAGTCTCCCGGGGACCATCGATATAATATGATGTTTGCAAAGCACACTTTTTGCTTTCGCTTACTAGTGCTTTTTTTGATAACAGAAGAGGTTAGGGATTCAAAAATGTCTAATATTTTTAAAACCAACGTTGTTATAGATTACTTCCCGAGTGGAGTTCACTAACCTCAAGTGTATGGCTGTGGATAAGGACATGGCCGAAATTGAATATTGCACTTTAAAAGCCGTAAATCGTACCTACAAATACGTTTCGGGAAAGCTTAAGCTGTATAAAATTCCAATTACCAAGATCAAGGTACATTCGTATGTACTTAACTCTAAAACGTAATACATAATTCCAAAAAAAATGTTGTCATTTCAGGTTAATTTTGGACTGTTCAAGCGGTTTAATGGTTACAGACCTTTCCTATATAATCAAACCATAGATGCCTGCTATTTCATAAACCATCAAAAGTCCAATCCTGTCGCTAAGTATTTTTTCGACTTTATTAGGGGGATTACGAACTTAAATCATTCTTGTCCATATAATGTATGTATAGAAATTGGTTGAAGTGGAAATATCCAGCATATTAATTGTTCTGCGTTTTTAGCACGATATTCTTGTGGACAGACTTTCCACCGAGATAGTAAACCATCATCTTACGAAAGTGCTTCCCTACCCGGATGGAGATTACATGTTAGAGACACGATGGATACTCAATGACATACCATCCGCAGTTACCCAAGTCTATTTATCTCTTTCCTAATAAACTGTCAAACGCATACCCCTTTTAACTAGTTGAGAAAGTATATAACATTTCGGATATCAAATTTTTATTCAAAAAATTACAATACATTCGAAATCATCCAAAAATTTCTTATTTTCCCGCTGTAGGACCTTAATTTTTTCTATTTAGAAAAATAAACAAAGCTTATCGATCATGTGACATATGTAAGTCAAATCTGTACCTTTGGTATTTTTTAATCTTGAGATTATTAAAGCAATTTTAATAATTCCAGGGTCCTTAAACTGACTGAAAACTAAAATAATTAATTTATTAAACATCTTTACCTGAATTCTCTTAATATATTTATAATTGTCATGAACAAACAGTTTAAATAAACAATCAGTGGGTTTCAGCCAATAAAAATAATTATAGAGTAGGCTAATTGGACTACTTTGTATAACATTTGGCATTTACTAAAAATGTGTAACCAAATTTGTTAGATCAGTTAGATAAGCAAATCACTTACAAGTCTGATAAACTGATAATCATCATATGATATCGGACCTAATTTCATTAAATTTGATAAGGATTTTATGCGGAAATAAAATGTTATCAGTTAAACATATTGGCATTAGGATAACATATTTACTTATATAAGATAGCTTAATTGTTTTTTTTATTTCGACAAAAATGCTTATGTCTGTTACGTTTTCAATAGGTATGATTATTACCAGTTAATCTTTATATACCCTGTACAATTGTTTAATCTTTCCTGTGTCTCAATTGGAATCATGAGATAAACTGTTATGCAAATTGTATCTTCGTCTTTGCAAGATCTTTTTCGCTTCCCACCCTACCCTACCCCAATCGCATCTCAGTTGCCAGGCAGGCAAAAAGGGAAGTAATTCGTTCCGCGACAAATTGCCATCTTAAATTATATTTGACATTTAATAAATGTTGATTGCGCTCTGAACTGATCGCACCCACACTTATTTTTTTCTTACTCCGACTGCTTCATAAAATTTGATTGCCTGATCTTCACTTCACACTTTTTTTGAGTGCCATTTGTCATCCAGTGTTTATTATATTTTTTTGCTTGAAATTCCAGTTTTGCTGCTTTAATTAGCAGATTTCTTTTTAAAGCATTTTTCGTGTGGATGTGCCAAGTTCTAATTTACACGCTCTTTCATGGTTCAATTAACATTTTCGAGTGCAAGTCATTGGCCATGCTTTATCTGTACTAATGAATATGTATATTTATATGAAGTAAGGTCGTTGTGTTTGCCGAAAGGCTTTTCGAAAGTAACCAATGCCAAAATGAACATAAGCCAAGTTACTGAAAGGAGCTTTACTGTTACCAACCGCCAGTGCCGACAGCGTGGTTTAAGGGGTCTTAATACAAATTATTATGATTAATCATCGCACACAAATACAGGCAAGTGACTAAGGTACATTTATAGATACATATACCTATAGAGATACGCTTTGGTTTCCACGCCCTGGGGTCAAAGGTATAAAAAATTGAACATTTTCAAGTATTTTATTTGCTTTGTTCTTTTTAGCCAAAATTATAACGCTTCGGGGCAATCCGAGTGTGTATTCCCCTGATTCCAATTCTAAGCGTGGGCATATCCAAATAAGGCAAATTAAGTCGGGTTTCTGAAGTCATAACTTCAATAATTTATTAACGAACGAGGCTGATGTGTTGAAATGAATGTTCGTTATGGAGAATCCAACACATATGTCGTTGTTTGGGGATCAAAACAAGGCGAAATGGGATTGGGGTCAAAGGATGCAATAAAGAACGAAGAAACAGAAAAGCGTGCCAGTAATGAAAACACCAAACAAGGGAACAACAATAAACAGAGTGCCAGAAAGAAATCCCAATAATGCAAGCGTCGCAAGTCCAACGTACATAAACATCAAGAAAGAAAATAAAACAGAGTAAAAGAAACCACAAACATTAGAGGGCAACCAATAAATACCCTTACGATTGGATTAAAACATCAATCTGGAATGATTCCTTTGGAGCTAATTAATTAAATAATGATGGTTATATTTTGGACAATGTTAAGTTAAATTATTAATATTCCGGGTAATATTTTAAATCTAAAATGTTTCCAATTCATTTTAAACCCACTTTTATAGATCAAGATTCTTGAGAATCTTGAAAGCTGAATTCTTTTGTATAGTATGGTAAGTAGTATTTAAAAGTTGTATAAGAAAAATGTAAAGTTAATATTTCTAAGGTAGTACAAAACACGTAAAAATATAAGATTCTAAAGAATCTGCCGAATTTGTTTTTGTATTATTTGTAAACCCAAATTGTTTAGAAGTTTTGTTTATTAAGAAATCTAATAATTGAATCTAGGAATAAGTAAGAGAATTTTATTAACTAAAATGTACTATAAAGAGGTGATTGTAAATCTTTAGTGGCCCCAACTGGCAAAAAGTTGACCCATCAGGATTTGATACTGTTAATTGCTTTCGTTATACGATCTCTTGAGATCGCCTCAGGAAGTAGTTAAAAACTTTTGATAAGGATGTCGCCAAGTTTATGGGACTGTGGTAACGCCTCTAGTATAAGCAAATCTGGATAGGGTTCCGTTGCATAAGGAAGAGAATTATTATATTTAGAAAAAATTAAAGAAAGTTGATAACCTACAATTTACTAAAAAGATTTTTTAAGGAGAATAATTATTGAATCTTGGAATAAATAACAGAATTTTAGCACGCACACTTACGTAGAGGCAAAAAGCTGACCCAACCAGGTTTTGATACTATTAATTGCTTTTTTTATGCGACTTCTTGAGATAGCATTAGGAAGTATTAAAAAACCCTTAATAAGGAGGTCGCCTAGTCCATGGGACTGTAGTAAACCCTCAATTAGATGCAAAGCGGTATAGGGTTCCATTACTTAGAAAAGAGAATTATAATATTTAAAATAAAAAATATTATTATCTAAATTGTACTATTAAGAGATGATTGTACATCTTTAGTGCCAAAAAGCTGACCCAACCAGATTTTTATACTGTTAATTACTCTCGCTATACATTCGATCTCTTGAGATGGCCTGAGGAAGTAATAAAAAACCCTCGATAAGGAAGTCGCCAAGCCCATGGGACTGTGGTGAAACCCCGAGAAGAACAAATCGGGATAGGGTATCAGATCGCGACCATATGGCGCTTGGGTCGCGTTGCCTTGGCAATGTGACAAAATGCAAATGCGGTTGCTCGGCTCGGCTAACGGTAAGCTGCAGGAAAATAACAGTTTCTGTTCTTGATTAAATACACACACAACCACACCGAGCACGCACACTTACGTAGAGGAATAAAATCGCAGGAAAATATACATATATGTATAAAAAAGAGCGCCAGAAATGGAGCTCTAAAAGAAAATCGATAATTTGGTGTTTTGGGGTTTGCTAGTTGAGTTTTTTATACCGTGACCTACCAAAAAAAAATGGAGCACAGCAGTTTTGCTCGGCTTTCGTTTGCGCGTGTGTGTGTGTACGTGTGAAATGTATTATTCCAACTCACCTGTGTTGATTTATTTGTCAAGTTTTGAAGTTTCCCAGAGCTTTTGCCCCAAAACTCCGCAAGCTTAAAGCAATTTAAAAATTATTTTTGTTGTTGCCGAAAATAAAGCCGAGAAAAACAAACAAAGCGAGAAACTCCGTTTCGGACTGATTACACAACGCAGCAACTTTACGGTGCGAAGTTGGGGGCTTTTTCCTTTCTGGCGGGGTTTTAATTACAGTGTTTCAGGGCCGCAGAGCTTCTCATGTTTCTTGGTTTGGCCACTATTCATAATTTTCCGTAGAACTCGCAGCGGAGTTTTTATTTTGCCAAAAAATCCGAACCAAACAAATTCGCACACACCCGCGCGTGCACGCACACACACGACCGCCGAGGAAAGAGCGCGGAGAGAGCTCCGCCACGCGAGAGCAGTTGACAGCGACTGAGCGACTGAGCTGGAAAGCCAACTGAAACCCCAAGCGAATCCAAACCGAAACGCCGGCGGCGCAGTCGGCGTCGCTGCCAGCGTCCGCTTGGAGCCCAAGCTCCACAAAAGTGCGAGCGAGATGGAGAGAGAGCAGAGAGCGTGAGTGGTGCGCTCCTTTATAACGGTAATTCAAGCCGACACGTGATTGGCAAATTCCTTTTTCGCATCCCTGGATTGGCGTTGCCGTACTTGTGCAATTATCCCATATTTCATTACAAAATTATCTTGTTTTCAATTCGGAAAATCTAAACTTGTTTATTGTTCGAATCGAACAATTTTATTAGTTTTGGAAAGGAACAATAAATATAGTTTATCTGGTTGATGAGTGGACCTTTAGGGTAATTTTAAGACCATTATGAGTAGCTTTTTTAATTGTAACTTTTTCGTCTCTATATTCTGTTACAGTACCAACGATCTTTTGATGTGCTTAGCAAATATCACCGAAGTTGCTGTTGCTCCTGCTCGAAGCTTGCCAAGTTATTTCGGTGTCCTCAAAATCCACAATGTCCCCAAGACGCACAGGACCCTTAACAGTTCTCATAAATTGCATCCTGGGTTGATCGACCAGCTGCACTCGGACTTCAGTTAGTATGCCACGGGCTCCAATGCGGTTGAGGATCTTAATGACACGAGCCTTCGATGCGACAGGTTGAGACATTTTTCAAATTTAAAGAAATCAATCAAACTTTAAATACTGTTTATATATTACAATTCTTGATTTTGAACCCTTGAAGCCAAATCAAAACTGACAATTTTTGCTATGCTTCCTAAACAAATTTTTTGGTAATTTAAAAAAATAAAGATAATTTCCTTATTATTATAATTTTATTTTGATACTCTTTAATACTTTGAGGTACACATCATAGATTAATCCCAGTATTGTTGCTAATTTTGAACACTCTCGAACTTTCCGCGGAGCAAGGCATCTCTCATTAAACCAGCGAGCTCCTCGTTCTTCTGCGATCTCATCTCATCGATGAGGGATTCTTTGAAACCAGGATCCTTAGCTGGATCTGATGTTTCCTGTAGCTTCTGCTTTTCCAGCTGCAACTGCGGCACTTCCACCCCGAACGTGGCTCCAATCCGCTCCACACTTTGGACACCAGTATCTCCAATTTTTGACCAACTGTCTGTTCCGAACCAAATGCAAAGTGGTTCATTGAAATCCTCAACATGGGAGCGGAATGGATGTGCAGGACTTCCGAATCCCATGTGGCTAATGGTGTCCCTCAGGACCTTGGCCAGTTTGGGCATCCGGTGGGAGTAGAATAGCAGTGCTCCTCCAATTAGGTGAGCCATAGAGCGGAGGCAGCGACAGGTGTGTTTCTTAATAGCTGGATCAAAACTAGAAAAGATATCGTACTTTCCACCCACAATTACCACTGGAAAGGGAAGCGGTTCGAGGTTCTCCTTACTCTGCTGACCCACCCGCTCTGTTGTTCGTTGTTCAAGGATTTCCCTGAGATCTGGTGTCAATTTCTGCATCATCTGATGCGCCGTATCCCTTAATCCCTTGTAGACACACTCCAAATCCGTCCAAAATCGTTGTGGTTGGGAGAGATCCAACATTATGAAGACGGCTAGTTGCTGCAGACCATGTGTTTTAATGGGAACCTCCAGCAGTTGCTCGGCATTGTCCAGGGATCCCAGTTCCCAAACGTTCATCACTTGGGGTGTCTTTCCACTACCAATTCTGCGACCGAAGCTATACTCCAGTGCCAAAGTTGGACGCGTGGCATGCTCCTCGCGATCGAAGAACTTATTGATAGCAGTCGTCTTTCCCTGGTGAAATTATACGGATTAATTAAAATGAAATTCAGTATACTTGTATAATAGGTAATACGTATATTATTTGTATATTAATATTTATCGTTTTTATCGAAGTCAAATTAATGTTAAAATTAAATGTTCTTTCTGAAGGCATGCAAATGGAGCACATTTTTGTATAGGCTCGCTCTACACCATCTGATTACGCGGTCCTTAATTATTAAACATTAACCAGAAGCATATATTTTTATCGACTTTTCTAATAGTTTATATTATGGATGATAATTAAGAATCATTTTTAAGGCGAGTGCCTAAAAGGTCTATCTAACATTTATGTATTTTACTTTTGAATAGCTTACCACACACTTGCTACCCAGGACCAAAAGGGTCCGCTCCTTGGGCATTGTGGTGGCCTCCAGTTGGCGAAGACGCTGCTGCTCCTCCGCCAGTCGACCGGCGATATCCTGAATACTGGGCGTGGCACTCTCGCCGCCCTCGCTGCTCTTTTCAAACATTCTTTGGAGACGCTTGTGCAGACTGTGAAAGATTTGCGGCAAGCGCATCGCATTGAAAGTGAAAATAAATTAAGCTACTGCGTTATGTTTGGCATTTTTAACGGTTGCCACTGGCAACTTCGGCAGTCTGGCAACGATAGAAACAAAAAACCGTTACATTTACTGTGAATGACAAATTTAAAATGGAATTTCTTTAACAAATATGGTAAAACATTTTAATTATAATTTTAATAAAATACATCTCCCGCCATTATTTTATTCTCATTTTTACGATTTTTATTATTTACTATTCTTTAATCATAAGCCTTTTCAGTGACTTTAAGCTTAAATGTTATAAAAAGTGCGCAACAAAAGAGATACATTTCCCATTTCCTTTTGTTATAGGGCGGAACATAAAAGTACAAGCAATGTACAGTGGCAAACAAATTAGACGCGTCGATCGAAATGGTATAAATAAAACAAGGATAACAAACAATGAAGACGAACTCGGCTGGGCGGTCGGAGGATTTCCGCGTCAACCTTTTGGAATACTTCGAGATGCTCAGTAAAGCCAGATCTCCTCCAGAATACCGTTGTCCAGCTGCTCGGCGGGCAGGGCTTTCAGTGTGCGCAGCGTCTCCATGTAGAAGGTCAACTCCGAAGTCACCACTCCATGCTGCGGACCCCCATTGTTGTTCACATTCAACTTGAGCAGTTGTTCCCGCATCTTGTCCTTGAAGTTTCGGTGCACGACGCCGTAGATCTCGTGGATCTGTGCCTCCGGCAGCACTCCGGCGATGGCCTCGTGGAGTTTCACTAGATGACGGGAGATGTGACGGAAGGTCTGAGAAGGTATTGGTGGTCGTGCATCCCAGGCTTCCAGCTGAGCTGCTAACCTCTCGGATACTATCCCGTGTATCTTGTTTTCGATCTCTTTGATGTGACCATGGTAGTCTCGCTCGATGGCCTCGTATCCACTCATCGCCTGGAAGTGCTCCCTCAGCTTGGGCAGCAGCCAAAGAACCAGTTGGAGTGCTCGAGAAACGAGTGCCAGGTTGGTGCTAGTAATGGTCTTCAGGCCAGCCACCCGCATGGCGCCTGCTCCGATAATGAGTTGGCAGCTTCGTGAGTTGAAACACCGCAGCAGGTCCACCACATTCCGGGCATGATAGCTGGCTAGCAATGGCAGCCTGTGGGCACTTCCTCCGTATTCATACAGCATTCGGATGAGCATCAGCGAAGCGCTAACCAAAGTGTACGGCTGTTTACCATCCACCAGTAGCACGGGGTTGCCTGTGCCATTGCTAATCAGATTACTCATCTCCGGTTTTGCATAGTCTCCGGCGGCCATACGTTCGATAATCCTTTGAAATTCGTGGGGAATATCAACCTGGCGCCAGCGCTCCTGATCCAGAAGTAAAGACAACTTCTGTTTCCGTTCTGAATGGAATCTTTGAGCGTATCGCGATGCCTGGACTTTTAAGGCTAACTGAAGAGGCACACTGGCCACTCCACAAATGCTCCTTGTGGTCTCGCCAAACTGTTCCACAATCTCAGAGAGTTGGGAGAGCTCCTGCTCACTCGCCGAACTCTTTTCCAGGCTCTGAGGGGAAACAATATTGGCACAACGCTCATGGCAGTAATGGCAGACGGCCTGAAGGAGCTGCTGCAGCTGGGACTTCAATTGCTCGTGGTGCCCAGGACTCAGAAAGGCTTCCGAATCTATCAGATTCACTGCATCCTGGGCTCCCACAGCTGCATCCGCTGTTTGCTGCATTATACCCACTACAGTTTTAATGCGTTCGAGAATAGAAACCAAGGCCTGACTGGAGCGTTGCAGGAGGGCAATCCATTCGGGCAGGGTGAGCTCCAAGGCCTGCTCCCCGTGCCCAGTTAAGCTGATTTCTTGATCGCTGTCACTGCGCGCCAAAACCTCAATCAACAGTTGTTTTATGATGGCTCGAATGGTGGCAATGGCTTCTTGCTGGTAGGCCTGGACAAAAGAGAAGTTCTGCTTCCGCAGCAGACCCATCACGATGGCAACCAGTTTATCCTCCTCGGCGCAAACGCTGTCCGTCTCACGGAGGGCATCCGTCAGCGGTCGATTGAGATCCGCGGCAGCATAGCGTTCGAATTCCGTGGTTAGCATCTTGTCAATTAGCTTCTCCATCTCGCTTAGCTGCATGGGCAGGTGCTTGAAGCAGTGAATGCCGAGGAGTTCGGCGGAAAGGATCTCCTGGGTGGTTCCTATCAAATCCAAAGCAGCCACATAGTCCTGGGTGCCCAGGAGAAGCTGCAGCATCGGTTGGGTCTTGTGCACGGTGGCCATCAGTCGGAGCTTGTCTAGTGTGAGGTTGTAGTGCTGTCTTCGTTGGGCAAAACGCAGCACTTTGAAGCTATCCACAACCGAATGGCTGTGGAGTTGGGCCAGGGCTGCCCTTAACTGACGCACTTGGTCCGCTGCCTGTTCCATTTCAGCCAAAATAGCATGCTGTGTGGTCATGGCGTGAAAGAATGCAGCCGATTTCTGCGAAACCTGCTGTGCAATTTTCACCTCCACCATGTCCAGATACTGACTCAGCTGTTCCTGCAGCTGGCGCCCAGTTTGCTGATGGGATTCCGGACTTGAAGCAGAGGTTTGCATGTAATTAGGAAACACCTGTTTGAAGGTGACCGGGTTATGTAGCTGAAGCTGCGATTTAAGAAAAATCTCAGGCACCGAACTCAAGTGCGTGGGTGTCTGACCACCACTTCCCGGTCCAGGTGTTCCTTGTGCTCCATTCTCCAGCGGTTTATCGCGCTCCAGCTGCTGCTGACGGCGCTCGTGCCAGCGATATCGCTTTCCAATGCTGCCCAGATATACGGAAAAGTCCGCATGGGTTATATCCGGCAAACGGGGCGATGCTGGGACATGACTACGCTCCACAAAGTGCTCGCCCCACTTTTTGGTGAACAGGTTGCTCTGCTTGCCGCGCGAGGGATCGTTAAGCACTGCTGGCAGGTTCTGGGCGGCCGAGTAGACTCCCCATTCGGGAGGCATCTCGCGCGTGTGCTGGTTGACATGATACTTGGCCACATGGGCGTCATAGTCGCGGTCTGAGACTCCGTCCAGTGGCAGGGAGGCGCATACTCCATTGAAGCCATAGCGACACACGAAGGAGCCGCCCTCCCGGGTGCAGTGGCGATTGCGTAGGTGACTGAAATGGGTAATGGGAGTGCTTATTTTAGATTTTATCTATAAAACTTATAGTTCTAATAGTTCATTATTAAATTAGTAATTACGATGTACTTTCAAATGCGTCACTTTCGATTTTAAACCTTTTTAAGTACGATTTGGGGTGGTTAAACTTTCTCCCGAACTAGGCTATAAATTGAGTACTACTTATCTATACTCATTTATTATGAGTGTATGATGTCAATTGTATGTTACCATACAATATTGGGATTAAATATTTTTAAACCAGGTGGATTGTAAAACAGTTGAGCTACCAGGTTTTAAATCACTATCTTGACAGAGCAAAAATCGAGGTATGAAGGTTCATAGTTTCATATACTCTATTACAACCCAAGAAATCTGATTTTCTAAAGTTTCAGCTGTGCCAGCAATGTTTATTATCTTTTCTCCAAAAAAAACCGAGGCTTGGCTTCCGGTTGATATGTGGTCGAAATATATTTCTGGGATGCCCCTATAGACTTCGAGTAATGAAAGCTCGACTGTAGCTACCCAAATTACGTTGCTTTTACCTGCTGCCTGTTCAGTTTTAGCTGCTGTTTATCATTGAAACTCATACATATGAATGTACTTTATCGTACAGTTAAGATAAAATCGGTTTAAGGTACATAAAATGAGTTGTAAAATATGTATATGGAATGAAGGCAATGACTTCGCGGTCGCCACTCACTTGACAAAGTCGCTGATGGTCTTGAATTGCTCCCGGGTGCAGTAGTAGCAGCTCTGCCAGCTGGGCGCCGCTCCTCCGGCGATTCCACCGCCACTGGCCGTGGACAGTTTCCTGAATCCGGCACTTCCCGGTCCCGATCCGGACTCAACGGACGTGGCGGCATCTCCGGCGGACCTTGTCGTGGCCATAACACATGCTCTGCGATTAGAGTGCCGCGCCGTATGGTTTCCCCGGTGGTTCGACTGCTGCTCCCAACCGTTGACGTGTTATGTCAATGTTTGTTTTCTACCTTCGCTCGACGCTCTTTTCGGCCAGATGTTGCATGTTGCTTGCCCCGCGATGACTCCACTCTCGTTGGCCGTTTACTGGAGGCGGAACGGGCGCATTTCGTCCAATTAATGGGTGTTTCTGTTGCTGCGGTCGCTTAATTGAGCAGTTGTAAGTGGAACAATATTATGACGAACTGCAGTGTTGCGAAGCGACGACGCACTGAATGACAGCTGGCGAGGGATGGAAACGGTCAAGCACGCATGTCGAAATCTGCATGATGAAGGTACAAAAAAAAATTTAAAGAGTTATTTAAACAAAATAAAAAAATAACATATTGGTTATTATTTTGAAAAAAGTTATAGTTTCACATCTTTTTCAAGGACTTGAGAGACTTATTCGGAATTTACATAAAAATACATAATATAATAAAATTATGAATGTCGATTATAAGAATACATTTTATAAGCATTGTATTTCCTGGCTGCATAGCAACTCAACAAGTGAGAAAATTAGTTAATCATTTGGTTGCTTCAAAGTATATTTTAAAACATTGACTTAGAAACAGAATAATTTTAGAGGGAGACTCTTTCGCGAAAATATATTTGTGAACGTTATAATCCAGGGTTCTAAATGCTGTGCTATATTTGAAGTTTCTACTTTTGCCATTGCCATGGGACTAATTTGTTTCAAGCCTGGAACAAAGCATTTTTAAAATATTTCAAGCAGAATGCTACAGGAAGCCGTAACAATATTTAAAACTATAGTTTTTTTTTCAAAATTATTCCACAATAACGACGGCTCCTGCTCTCAGCAGTGCTATAGTAAATATGCTATAACATAATATTAATACATAATCTTTTTATAGGTATATATATAAATATGTAAATATATAGGTAAATATAAAACCTAAATAAATATTTTTGAACACATCATGCAATCCATTACAGGTCGTATCGTGTAGAGTGGGATTTAAACGAAGAGGCGTTTTCCAACACTGTGTCTCGCAAAAATCAGCTGACGGCTGCAGTCGAAATTAAGCCGCTCTAGTGAAATTGCGGCGCACCGGCTTTTTGAATCGTAAACAAAGTGCGCGGAATTACCTTTAACATCCTGTAAGCGCGGACTTTAAGGACAGCCATGCGGCTGGCACGACGCTACCTGGCAGTAGCGCTCGGCATTTGGCTGACCATTCTGTTCTTCTGCTACGACAAAATCAACTTCGACAATTCCAAGCACGATAGTCCCGTGGAGCTGGTTTGGTGGTCCAGGGACATGTCCTGGAGCCACGACGAGGTGCGGCAGTGCGGCATCCACACTTGCCGCATCTCCAACAAGCGCAGCCGCCTTCCGATGTCCCGGGTGTGTGAACATTGTCTAGAGTCTTAAATTCCTACTCCACATCCGGCTTGATAAGAATAACACAAAAAGATTGTCCGAAACCCTGTTCCACAGCATAGAGACTATAATTATGGATTATACTAAGTATAGTCCACTTTCTTTTGCTTAAACACAGAAGACTTTAGTTAAATATAAACATAGGCTCTCTAGGTTTTTAATATCTTCGATACATCAGCGGTGGAAGTGTATTTTATCAAAGATTTCAAAAAGTTTTAAAAAAGAAAGATCTGAGTACTTTTTTAAAAACATATCATAATTAGATATCATATATCATATTTAGATATCATATATTATATTTAGATATCATATACCATCTTTAGATTGTTACTAATATATTTCGTATAATTAGCTTTGAAAATACTTTTCCTTCTTAATTTTGTCTAAGACTATACTAGAAATTAATGTAAAAAGTTAATTGGTTTGCTCATCGAAACATTCTTAAAGGAAACACTGATTGTAAGTGTTGTTGTCTTTCTTAATAGATAATGTAGAATCACAGGATTTAAGGCCTAAAGGACTGAAATAACTTTTAAATTATAAAACAAACCATATTTATTTTATATTATTTTAACAGGGCGTTCTGTTCTACGGCTCGAATGTGAAGACAGGCGACTTTCCACTTCCCCGTAGCAAGCATCAAGTATGGGCCCTACTGCATGAAGAATCTCCCAGGAATGCTCCGTTCGTGTCCAATGTTGAGTTCCTCCGCCACTTTCACTTCACCTCGACCTTCAGCCGCTTCAGCAACTTTCCACTGACCACGCAGTACTTGCCCAGTGGCCAGGCACTCACCTCGAAGGACTACTATGTTCCGTTTGCTGGGAAGTCCAAATATGCATATCGTCCGTCCCCATCGGTGGTGTTCCTCCAAAGCGACTGCGATACGATGTCTGGAAGGGAGGACTACGTGAAGGAACTGATGAAGCACCTTTCGATCGATTCATACGGCAGCTGCCTGCGAAACAAAGATCTGCCTGAAAGGCAAGTAGGCTACTCCTTTTGTGACCCATTCAAACTCGACTATATCTCACTCACTGATAACTGCCACACGGTCTACATCACATATATACAACAACCTAATACGGAAAACCCTAGACATAGACAATCATGACATCGCCAGGACCGGCCGAGCTCCCCAAGATCTGCTGCACGGAGTGCTGGGTGCGGTTGTTCGGATCGTTGCCGTGCCACCATTGCCGTACGCAGATGGGCAACGTTTCGACAACCCATTGCAATTGCCAACAGGACCCTCGTTTATTGGAGGAAGGGGCCTTAAATGAGGCAACTCTGTTGCCCGACAATAATGCGATCCTGGAGCTAGAACGCCAGAGAAACGAAGACAATGAGACGCCTTTCAATGGGCGAAATATAACTGGAAGAGCATCCAAAAAATAATTACAATTTTAGTTCATAGAAGAAAACCTTCTACAATAATCAAAAACAATATAAGATGTACGTTCGTTTTGTTGCAGCCTGCAGAAGGACTACTTGAATAATCTCTATTCACCGGAGTTGCTGCGTTTCCTGTCCGAGTACAAGTTCATGATTGCTTTTGAGAATGCTGCCTGTCCTGACTACATTACCGAAAAGTTCTGGCGCCCTTTGATAATGGGAGTGGTTCCCATTTACTTTGGCTCACCCACAATTAAGGTAAGTGCATTTTGTTATACAGGTTTCCACAATTCCTAATTATTTGCCACAAATATTGTAGGACTGGCAGCCGAATAAGAAGTCTGCTGTTTTTGTAAACGACTTTCCCAACCCGAGAGAGTTGGCCAAGTTTTTGACTGAATTGGGGGAAAATCAAGTCAAGTACGATTCGTATCGCCAGCATAAACTGAATTGGCGCAATCCCATCTCCAACAAGAATTTGCTCCACAACCTTGTCACGCGTCGGTACCATATTAGCGATTCGTCTCCGGGAGCATCACTCTTTGAAAAGTTTGAGTGTGCTGTCTGCTACCATGTGATCAACACCGCCAGGGACGTAATGGCCGACCGTCGTCACTACAACTGCCCCCTGGAACCGGAGTATGCTCATCTGGAGGATGGAAAAATGCCACAGAATGTCGCCGACTGGCGATCCATGATGGAGGTGGGCCAGTGCCAAGCAAAGATACTCGACGAGTTCTTCCACCGAAACCACAGCTTCAATGAAGCTGACTTTGAGGCTGAACTTAACCGGAGGATGGAGAGTAATCAATGCAAATAGATCTAAAATGTAAAAGCTTACATCAATAACTCTCTGGCTGTAACAACTAGATTTTACCATGTGATAATATATTTACTTACTCAAAATAATCTTCCACTTTTGGAATTAAAAATCTGAATTAAAATAAATATACCTCGTTGAGGTATAAGGTATCCAAAGAACTGTTTTTGAACTGGTATGGACTTTATTTTATGAATAAGTGACTAAGATATGATTAGATATTAATTATTTATTAATATAATCACTGCTTATGTAGAAATGTTATGTTGACTGCTCATGGAGGATTTGATTTCGTTGGAATTATTGTCTGATGCTGAATCCGATTCTTCCAAAACATAGTGTGGTGCCGTCCCTGACAACTTTTCGTCTACTTGATCATCAACAACCTCGGCGTCATCTAAATCCAACAAAGACGGCTCAAATTCAGAATTTGCCGAGCCTAAGTTTTCCAATTGTTGCGGATAGTCTTGATTATGCACCTGGACCTCGTGCTCGAGAGGTGTTCTTGGCACCTCATTCGAGATAAATGAGTTGAATGATTCAAATTCCACGACATTTTCAATTGCATTTCCCTGAGTTCCAAACAGCATTTCCCTAGAAGGATTTAATGTTGGTTAAGGGAAGATTATTGTTTTGCACAAGCTGGTTCTTTATTTTACTTACATTAGATTCGCAGGATTCTCTGACAGATTCTCAGCTTTACACGATCTTTTTGGGGCGCATTTTCTACTAGACCGAGCGCTCTCTGCAACCTTTCCAAACGTTGTTTTTGGTTGTCTTCCAAGCCTTATCATCTCTCTCAAAATAACAGCTTTAAAAAGAGGCTCTGGTGAACAACTCTCCGATTCTTTGTTAAGCTTTCTTTTCTCCTTCAAGGCTTTTTTAATGGACGGATTTGGTCGTTGTTTTTGACATTTCGAAGGCTTTTTAAAGGTAGAACATTTAAGAGTACTTTTGGGCTTCTTCGATTGACGTGACCTTTGACTGGGGCAAGCTCTTTTTGAGGAGGCGTTTTCAGTACCCGAATCTTCGGAACTGCAAGAGATCGACCTGGCCAATGACTTGTCGACAGGAATTCTGGACCGATATCCCAGGAAAGAGCATACCGACACCTCATCACTACAGTAAATGCAACTACTTTTGAATGGACTCGACATTGCCCAAAAAGTTTTAAGCCAAAAGTTTGTAAATTTAAAAAAATGTGGTTGATGTTAACGACAATTTTGTAAAATTCTAGTTATTCTTTCTGCACTTTGTGTGTAGCCGTGTGTGTAGCTAAAAGTACAAGACTGACTGATGAGAAATGTTTCTGAATGATTGCTAAGTTCTATGTTTTGGGAGGTACGATCTCAGAATTGGGAAAAGGTAATGTGATTTTATGTTTCCAGCCAAGCTCCCAATTATTTTTTTCGTAAACACATAATTTATAATCTCTCAAACGTGGCACTCTTTTTTGCCACTCTTTATTAGCTAAGCAATTTACATCTGCCAGTGCATCGTGGGCATGACCTCCTTGAGCTGGCCCATGTTGACGATCCACATGCTGCCGTTCTTCATCATCTCCATCGCGTTGATCATCTGAAGGGCAGCCTCTTCCGGCATTTGGCGCTTGGCGCTCTCGATGGCCTCCACCATGGACTCGGAATGGTGCCAGGTGATGTTGTCGCGCAGGTTCATCATCATCTCGCTGTTGGTGAGTCCCGGGCACATGGCCATGAACATGACACCGGTCTTCTGGTAGATCATCTTATCGCCCATGGAGCGGGTGAATCCCAGGATGCCGTGCATGGCGGCGGCATAAACGGCAAAGGCGGGAGAGGGTTCCAATCCATAAACGGAGGACATCATGACCACCATGCCGCCCATGCCCATCTGGGTCTTGTCCATGTAGGGCATCGCCATCATCGTCGATTGGATCATGCCAGTCTGATAGAAAAGATTGGAAAATCAATTGGAAATTCTTGAAGAAACCTAAGGACACCTTACCAGGTTCATGCCCATCGTCGTCTCCACATCCTTGTCGAGCAGCACACTCTCGCCATTGATCATCACATCGATGTGGCCCATCAGCTGGCCCATTTTCTTCATCGCCTGATCGATCGACATCTTCTCCATGAGGTTCATTTGCATGAAAACCACCTTAACGGAGGGGTTCATGGCCTGCAGCTTCTTCATCATCTCGACGTTCTCCATGCGATTCATGATGCCCATCATCTTGATGTCCTTCTGCATCAGCTGCATCATCATCTGCCAGCCAATGCCGCTGAAGCTGCCAACGTAGACAACATTCTTACCGGTCCAGTCGAACATTTTTGCTTGAGGTTAGGTGCTTTTTGGGATTAACTAAAGCTGGATTGTGATGGGATGAGTGACTGACTCTGACTGATTTAGCCTTAGTAGGTGACTGCTCTTATATAACACCCCAGATGCACCGAGTCCAGATGTTCAGCCCAGCTTTTCTGATAACTTTGTTTCAGAATGCAATAACAGCGCCATAATTTCAGCTATCTTCGTGGGGTCAAGGGATTAAAGATCAGGTCCCTGCCCATTGCTGATACTTTCGGCTGGAAAAGACGACAACAAGCCCGTCACCAGCTGTTGCCAGTGGGGACCAGATAAGACCGCTATCGACATCGAGGGCGTTGGCGTCCCAACACCACCTGACAACATATCAATTCCTCATTATAAACTTTCAGAATTCGCTAAAGACAATGTTGCAATGATTATAAATATTTGCATCAGAACTTTTTAAAGAAATATCGTATTCACTTGTATATATTACAAGATTAGCTTTCTGATACAAGACAACATATCCGCAATTCTAATAATTATAATAAACTTGCTTCCCATTACAAACATTTAGATTCCTTATAAAAACATTAATTTATATTTATTACAATTTCTTAGACAATCACAGATGTTTAGGCTACAACGATGCGGGCTATGGAATATATACAAATGCTAGATAACAAATATTTTCTATATCATTCAAAATCAAAATCAACTTGATCTCCACGTACTTCCCTCGTCGTCAATAAATAATCTCTGAATTTCGCTTGGCAAGTTTGGGTTGTGCTCTCCTTTTCCAAAGTATTTTCTTATCGTTAAAGTTTCACGAGCATAAAGCTAATCATCAGAGTAATCAAAGTGGGTGCCAAGCCCGATACTCCGCCTCCAGCATTTGGGGGAGTTCCTGTTGTTGGCTTGCTAGTTCCCAAATCTTCTGTACTGTCCCCATCAGATTTTAAATCGGGGTTATAATCGCCGCAGGTGGGGAAATTCTCAGGCACTGGGACCATCTCATCGTCGTCACCCACTTTGAAGACCAGGGCCATGCCAATCTCCGCATGAAACTCGATGTGGCAGTGGAATAGCCAATAGCCGGGATTGGAGGCCTCGAATCTAATGATGGTATAACCACCATCTGGAACAGTGACTGTGTCCTTGACGGGTGGATTGTCCAGATTCCTTTTGAGTAAATTGAATTGATCCAATTGTTTGATCTAAATGGAAAAGGTTTTTAAAAATTAAATATAGAACCATTTTGAATTACTCACCATTTCGATGGTAACATTCTCCCCCAATCGCTCCAATCCCATCACTCTGAAGGCGTTTCCGTGCAAATGGAAGGGATGGTTGGCGTAGTACTGGAATCCCTCATCCACGATTATCATTTCGACTACGGCGCCCAACGGAACCTGGAGAACATGGTGGCATTTGCAGAACTCCTTGCGACAATCGATACCTTGTTCCATCAGACTTGTTTCGTTACAGAAGTCGGAATCCTTAAGCCTACTCCTTGACGGAAGAAGTGCCATCGATGGAAAGTCCAGGGTAATGTGATTCAATTGAGGGGTGTAAAGTCGATTCTGTTGGGTCATCTCCATTTCCATGGCATAGAGATCCTTGTCGTGGAAGTCTGGATTGTTCTTGGTATAGAAGTCATAGTAGATAAAGAACTTGTAGTCTGCCTCCGGTTTGAGGGTATCGTGATCAATGCCCGACACATGATCATAGATGGGCAGAGCCCTCATTTCCGCCACGGTTTTGGTGTCCGGATATCCAGGACCGCGATTCATTACATTCAATTCGATACCCTCTGCTTTGTGGCCATAGCTCAACTCCGCAGTAGGCTCTTCATCTGGAGCTCCCTCATAACGCAGGATGGCCACTTGAAAGGCGGAGGTGAAGACTTCGCTGCAATCCATCAGACCCTTTAGCCGAATCCAATAATTTCCCACTTCCAGATTGGCATTCAGCACAAAATCGAAACGTTCACCGGAATAGGTAACTATTGAGCCCACATCCATTGCCTCGATATCGTATCCATCTGAGTTGATTGCTGTTAGGTTATGACCATCTACAGAAACCACAATGGGGCAGTTAAGGTACTCTGCATTTATAATCCTGAAGCGATAACGGAAGCCTCTTCTAACTGAGTACACCTGGTGGGGCACTAGTTCAAGGGGTATTTCATTGAGATTACCCCTTTTTTGCCTCGAATTCACCGGAAAGAGCTTTGTGGTATTGGCTTTGGCCAGGCGAGCTTGTCTTGGTAGGGTTTGAACAAAATCCACCTGCGATTTGGGCAGTGGTTCCACGGGCTGCGTGGTCCTCTCCTCAGCTCTGCGATGAGTTTGCTTGGCCTCCGCCCAAATGCGGTTGTAATAGCGACCTTTGCCATTTATAAGCAGATTGTGGGGCTTGTTATCGCCCCGCGAGTGATGATGATAGGAAAAGATACTGGCACCCGTATCGTGTATCCAATCCTGGACAACCATGACATGTTCGCTGAGGTCAAAGTCATAGAGCCCTCCATGTGGTTCAGCAGTCTTGGGTTTTCGAATGATCAGTGCCCCGAAAACACCATCTCCTCTCTGCATTCCAGTGTGCGAATGCCAGAAATGAGTTCCCGAGAGATCAGCTGGAAAGGAATATCTAAAGGTTGCATGGGGAGTGATTGGACACTGGGTGATGTGCGGAACACCATCCATATAGGGGGTCTTCTTCTGGTGCAGACCATGCCAGTGTATGGAGGTGCTCTCGCCCAGCAGGTGATTCTTCACATCCACCACAATCTGATCACCCTCGCAGACTTCAATCGATGGTCCAGGCATCATGCGATTCACCACAGTGATACTTCGTTCTAGACCATCACCCATGACGCAATGGGGTCTGGAGCAATCCGTAAGATTACGGGGGCAATCGTAGCAGGCCTTCGAAAAGGTCTGATACCATTCAACCACAAAGTTATAACGACAGGTCATGGGTTCGGCTCCCACCTGACAATCCCGGTTGCAGGGATGGTTGCGATACCATTCAGCGGTCCAAATATCATCTGTGGCCTCCTCTCCGATATCCTGAAGTTCCTCAATCCTGGCAGTTTGGAGAGGTCTGCAGTAGGGACAACAGTTTCGCTCCTCTAATCTCGAAGGTGGACATTCTTCAGTCAGTTCTGGACAATTTCTTTGGTATGTATTCATGACAATCTGTCCATTATCCAGACGTCCGCATTCGATAAGAGTGCAATCGGCGTCATTGTGCCAGGATTCACCCACTGCATATAGGGTGTGGTTGTGCTGACAGTGGGTCCTCACACACTCCCCACAACAGCTGCCCTCGACACTACGCAGCTCCGAGCCCTGTAATATAAGAAAACATTGATAAGAAAGAAATACTTTAGAGATAGAGTTTATTGCCTACTAACCACTTCGCAATAGAACTCATTGCAATCGACCTGAGTCACGACAATATGAGCCTGAGGATCCTTGGCCACGCCAGCTGCACAGGAATACACCACACAAGGATCATTGGAGGCAAACCACACAGCTCCGATCTCCTTGCGGTGAGTGGTATTGTGCTCTTGGTACAGACAGATGGTGTTATCAACTATAAAAATAGAATAGAATACTATTGATTAAAAACAACGTAAATTCCAGAGGGTAAAAACTTCCCCTCAATCAATATTATCTATTTATTAATAGTAACAAACGCCTTAGGAAAATTTTTCTTCAAGCAATTATTCGGCTTTGTTCTTTTTTCAGCCTAATAAACAATCGCAACACAAAACCTCTGGCAAATATGTATAATTCTCTGTGTCGTAAACAAAAAAGACCGAAAACAAAAGACAAATACAAACAATTTGAGACCAAAACACTCTTTGTTGTATTTTTGGCGGCATATCACGCGCCTGAGATTCGTAATTTATAGCTAATTTAATTGAATGCATGGCTTAGTTTCACACTTGGGAATTCTTATAAATTTCAGAGTGCTATTATTAGTTCATAAATGTTCATTACTCGTGCTAATTGTTTGGAACCAGGTGCCTTGAACTCTGAGTCACAAATTGATAGACATGTGTGAACTATTATGAAAGTGAGAATTACTATGGGTACTATTAATTGGTTTTCACCATTTAAATCAGAACCAGTTCTGCATACAATAATTGCGTATAAAAAGGAATTAATGTTCCTTGCAAGCTATAAAATTCTATATTACAAATTTTAATCTATTAAAAGGCAGTAAGTGCATTTTGAAATCTGATCCAATTACTAATAAATCTATTTTTCAACAGTTTAGTATGAAATTAGATCCACATTCTTTAGTTATTTTATCTGGATAGCCGATTTGCTCACGTAAAAGGCGACAAGTGTCGACACTCGTATGTTAATTACTGCCCACATTCAAAAAGGCGATAAAATGCAAATTAAAATCCCATCAAGATCCGGATCAACTGGGGTAACCCGAACCGCTAAACGTTAATATATCATTTAAACGGATAATTCAAGTTCAGTGTTTGCCCTTAGCCAACGTGGAATGAGTAAGCATGAGATTGCCTTCGGAAATTGCCGGCGGATCTATGGGAAATTCAAGTGCTTTACTAATCTTCATAGACCCTACCATAAACACGGCCTATAAACATTTGTGGTCATGAAAACAGCTTAGTTAAGCCCAACAAAAGTATTCTATTTCGCAATTTTAATCAACACCACGTGAAAATAGAAACAATAACCACTGGCAATCGGAAAATCACTGTTAAAAAATACACTCTCATTAAGAAACAATTAACTTTACGATAGAATGAAATTGTGATTAAGAATTCGATAAGCTGATAACAAGGTTTTGTTTAGCTACCAAGAAAAACAATAAAATTGGAAAGTTACACGTTTCCTAAAAGTTATAAAATCCATACAAGTAGTCCAATTGAACTAAAAAAAAAACTTGAGCTTAAGGCCCCGTAGCTATAGGTAAAGTTCTCCTGTAAGCTGTACATCATGGAAACATTTTATAAAAATAATATTTTAAAAAATATTTTAAGAAAACAAATCATTAATGTTTGTTTTGTTTTAATGTTAATGTTTTTAATTTCTATGTTGGTTTTGTTAGGTTTTACAGTCTAGGCAAGATCCCAATAACTTGTTCCCAACAAAATATATTTTTTTAGTATAGTACATTCTGAAGTACGTAAGCTATCAATCTAAAGCAACAAATCATACCCAACATTGCTTATTTGACTGCCCATTTTTAACAGTTTGGTTTAATGATTTATAGCTTTAATTTATAAGATATGCATATAAGTCATTTTTGACACAGCTTTGCTAAGATCAGAAGTTTTTGGAATTTCTTTCAAGATCCTGAAGACAGACTTTAAAAACCTCTTCAATATCAAAACACATTATTCATGAATGAATCAACAGTTTTGTCGTGGAGTGATATATAGGCTTGAGGCACATGGGACTCAGCTCATCCTGGTTGGGTTTTCTTTTATTCCTCCCTTTTTTAAGGGAGACTGGGCGATGTCAGCAGCTGCTTGGCATATAAATTATACTATATGCGAGTGCTGCACGTACATCGTACATATGTACATACTTATAGCCAACTCCGTTAGGCGGATATCTGTGAGTTAAGCGTTAAGGCCGCGTTTATTGACTGTTTTTCGGTGAGTGTGTGAGTGCGAGTGGGTCGGGGGCTTTCAGCGCTGGGCTGCATCGTTTATTGGCTCGTTATGGCCATTATTATGATTGCCTGCTCGCCGACTACCGACGTTTGTTTTAACCATCAAGCACTTGCTTGATTATTTGCCGGACTTACGCAAATTCACATGCCAGGTGGGCAGATACTTATTTTTCGCATGCGAGTGTCAATCGCTGTTTACATTGTCCAAAGAAAATATATATGTAAGTGTATATTTTTACGCGATGCTAATGTTTATGCCGGCATTAATTTGGCCAAGGTCGCTGGGCGTTAATTGCCACGTGAAGCTTCTGACGGATTACACAGGTCTTGGGTTTAATGGGCACATCAAAATAGTATATGTACATGGGAATTTAAGTATTAAAGTCGTGAAAAACCAATACAACTTATTCAAAAAAGATTGAGTATTACTTTATTTTAAAATGCATATTTTATTTCATTTGCTTAAAAGATTCATACCAAGAATGTTTTCCAAAACCTCGTTTTTGGTTCAAATTTGTAATTATTATTTAAGTGAAAAGGGTTTTATGTGTCTTATCTGTAGAACTATATTAATATTCAAATAAATATGTTATGTTAAAAAAAATTTATTTAAAATTTAATTGCCTACTTATATTTTAAATAATTGTTTTCGATGCACTCACCTGCTGATTGGCTTACAGTTTGCAAGCCATTGGCGTGACTCACAAACTGCAGCAGCGCTGTTAAGACGACTGTTAGCCGAGATAATTCTGTTAATCTGCTGTTGTCAACCCTCATTTTGTTGTTGGTTTTTCTTGTTGTTGTTTTTGTTATTGTGGGCCGGCTCATTTGGTCATAATAATGGCTTACGCTTATTCAATTTGAGGTTATTGTTTTGGTTAGTATCCCAATTGTTGCTGGGTGGCTGATTTTTTTTTGGCAATGATTGTCTCTTTTTGAATAAATTTTGGGAGTTATTTTATATGGTTATGCGGAAGTTGCTGTTGATTTTAGCCACAAATTGCCTGCAAAGGGGATACATAAAATGAACATCGACTATTATTAATACAAGTTGGGGGTTCAATTACACTTAATATTGTTATAATATGTATTTATTCAACTGCTGATTGCAGCATTTAATTTCGAATTTTATTGGAATATTTTTCTTATTGCACCAATTATATTTGACTTGCTTGGCAGATGGTCTTGTTGATTGTTAATAAAACGAGTTGCTCGTGCCTTAATGAAGTTATATTATTTTTTATTGGAGACCATTCTGATGCATGTCGCGATAGGAAAGTCGTTGCCCTAACTCACGGTCAGGTAAAATTCTAAGATTTCACAAAATCTTTAGATAAACATTTAAAATTGAATAAAGTGTTATATATACTTACAAAGATTTTTCAACAATGCATTTTTAGTAATCTTTGAATACATATAAACTTTTTGAATGGAAATTATAATAAGTACGATTATGGTTTATGTGGTTATTTTGGTAAAAGCGTGTTATTCTCTCAGTAATCAATTCATGTATCTTGTAGCGCTACTTCTATTCAATCCCTTTTTATACTCTTCACCATGCCAAACTCTTTTGCCTAATCGAGTTTCATCCAATAAACAATAACAATTACACAAATTGTTTTTCTCTCCTGCTATTGGCAAACTCAATCAATGGGAATATCCCCTATCCCTTTAACCACATTATCCCAGCATCCAGTATTGACCTCGTAGGGAGCACGCACATGGCCGAAAAGGGCCAACATATGAGGGTATATATTGTATATTAAGTTAAGTATGATTTACGGCCCGGCTGTAAATATCACTCATACGCTCCGTGGTGTTGGGCTCCAGAGTGTTCGTGTGCGACTGTGTGGCTTTGCTTTTGGTCCTATCAGCACATGGCCAGCAAGTTGATTCGCCGGCTCAACTCAAGACAGTCGCACACCCATACACTCACACACCCACTCACACTCACACACAAGGCACGTACGAATTTAATTAATTAGCACGCTGTTCCTTAAACACACACGCACACACAGACACAAGCTCACGTCCGCCAATGGGTCCACTGTCCATAAGCCAAAGTCCGGTGGAGTCCCCACATAAAGAAAACTGCGCATAAATTATGAAAAAAGCTGGGAGGAAAATACGAAAGAAATGGCCCAAGACATTTTTCATATACATCAAGTTGTGTTTATGCTCCCATTTTCTTGGCAGGCTGCTCAACGTTAAGTTATCCTTCAAAATAGGGTTTATTGCAACGGTCAACAGGTTTGACTTAAGCTAGGAATGATGGTCTTATAAAAACAGTTTTGTTCTCATTTAAAAGTTATAGAAAAAAATAGAAGAACAAAATAGGAAACGTCTTCTTAAATTACTTAATATTTAATAACAAATATTATTTATGTTAAAGAGTATTTCTTCATTTGTAATTTTTAGCAGATGTCTTCCTTTGTCCATCCCCCTGATTTCCACTTTTATTTGGCATAAGTGTTGCATCTTAAAGATTTATGTACTGCAAGTACCTCAAGGGCTAACCGGACCTAAACAAAAAATATTTTATTCTAATTTAAAAGCTATCGATAAAGTAGATAATAAAAAATATATAGAGAAAATCGAAAGAAAATAATTTTTTATCTGTTTAAATATTTAATAACAAAATTATTTATATTAAAGAGTATTCCGCCATCGCTCAAAATATTTTTAACTTTTAGCAGACAGCTTCCATTGTCTATCCCCCTGATTTCGAATTTTATTTGGCCACACTTAAAGCATCTTAAAGATTTATGTACTGCGAGTACCTTAAGGGTCAACCGGAACTAAACAAAAAATAATTTATTCTTATTTAAAAGTTTAAAAAAAAAAAGATAATAAAATATATATAGACAAAATCGAAAAAAAATAATTTTGTATCTGTTTAAATATTTAATAACAGATATTAATAATATTAAAGAGTATTTCGCCATCGCTCAAAATATGTTTTTCATTTCTAGCAGACAGCTTCCTTTGTCTATCCCCCTAATTTCGACTTTTATTTGGCAACACTTAAAGCATTTTAAAGATTTATGTACTGCGAGTACCTTAAGGGTCAACATGACCTAACGCACTTCAGTTAATTAGAAATTAAGTACCCGGCTACGTGGCACTTAATTTAATTACAAAAATACCCGAAATTGAAAACCTACTAATATGATCTAATCATTTAATGAGCAATATAATTTGTAAATACTTTGTGCTGCAAGCCGGAACTAAAAAATGAGTTAATGATATAGCCTTGGCTCAGCTAAAATGATTAATCACTCAAAGTTCAAATATTTGATCGATGCTCGATGCTACCCTTAGGTGACTTTTAGCTCAATAAATTCTGTTCGTCTTTTACAAAAGTGGTTCTGACCGGTATTTTTTGCCGGCATGAGTAAACGCTTTGGATACTTGTTTAATACTTTTTGACACACAATCACTTTAATTAATATGCCTCTTGGATTCTGAACTGCAAAAGTCACGTGGACTGACCGCTTACTCATTGTCTATATGGGCTAAGAGGTGAGATTTGATTGCAGCTGTCACTGGAATCCCACCAGGGAATTCCCTTCTAGAAACGTAATTTTGTGATTTCCTTTTGCGGTGACCTAATGAATATGTATTTATACCTTCTTTAAATTTTATTTAAGCCTAGGTAAGGTTTCTGTTCCCCTTGAATGACTACAGTAGCTGGAGATACCTACTTAATTTACATACTAAATCTTGAGAATCTAGAACAATGGAAAAATTTGATGATCGAACCAGAACAAAGAATTCCCCTCAACTTTATAGTTAGGGTTTTTTATAAATTTAATATCATACATATTTCTCTGAGGGCTTACTATTTTTTTGATGTGTAGCTTTAAGTCCGCTTGATACAATTTCGAATTAAAAATCATTCTCTTGAGTGGAATTCAAAGTGAGCACTTGACAAATTTCCACAGTTTCAACCAATAAACAATCGAGCTCGATATTATTCAATCATGCTTTTTATTTTTAAAAGCATTCTGGAGTGCCCTTTTCACCTTTCATTGATGGAACTTAATCAGATTACATTTCGTTGTTGATTCGTTTGTTGGCCAATTTCTTTCTGCCAGCACTAAATTTCTCTGACAACCAATCAGCTGTTATGCAAAGTTGGCTTTTATAATATTTTTTTTCTCGGAATTTTGTGTATTTTTTTTCGTATGTAGGTACTACCAAAACACACGTTCGTAAAAAGTTGCATAATGCCCAAAGTGTTTTCCGGTTCACGTTTTTACATATAATTATCAAGCTTGTTTATTGTAATTTGATTTATTTAAGACCTTTTTTATACGAGCATCTTCCCCGCCTGTCCACTTATTTTGACAACAATTAGCCGATGCTGTGGCTAATGCTTGACCGCATTTTTGATCTTTTTGATGGCTCGGCCATATAAACAGCATGTTGAGGTAGGCGGGTGAAGAGTGAAATGCGATAAAAAAACATGGCAAAAGCGGAGATGGAGTGGAAGGTTTTTAAGCGGCTTATCGCAGGTCCGGCGTTACGATGGCCAATTGGGGTTCCCGTTTTCTCCCTGGGAAATCCCTGCCACATCACGCATCCCGCACTTTGAGCCAGGTTCTTGCCAATACACCCATTCGATAGCCATGGTCAGCCGGTTTTCTCACCGAACCAGTCTTCGCCGAGTTATTTTTACAAGCCGCTACCAAAACAAAAAATCCAAAATCAAAACAAACTTTGGGTCATGCTTGAATTGAGTTACGTGCCGATGTGAAAAAAGCAACAAAGTGAAGAGAACAAAAACCCAAACATTTTCGTATTTGCTTAGGATTATTCAAAAAAATTCGACAGTAATTTATGAATTGTGAATCATGTATTTTAAAGATTAATCTTGAGGGCCCTTTCTTGTCGCTGATTAGAATCTCTGGGGGTAAATGGATGGAGCAATTATTTTTCGTGTCGCTGTGCTTGGCCAGTCAAGAAACAATTTATGGGATTTTTCTCAATGTCAAGGCCTTTTGTAAATGGTCAAGAGGTGGGTCGAAGTGGAACTGCCGAAGCGTCGAATGGAAGTTTCCCATCATGGGTATTAATTTATTCACATTTGTGGCTAAAAATAATTTTCATATTTCATTTATGAATATATTTGTTTTGATTTTTAATAATTCAAGGTCCAAAGGCAAATCCGATTACCCCAAATTTTGGAATCGAAATTTTTGATATTTTACCAAAAGTATATAAGACTTTTACTTATTTTTTACATTTTACGAATTTTTAACTCAACGATTTATACTTAAATAAATTACTAAGCAAAGATTTTATATTTATTATAAGGATCTATGTTTTCTACAAGTATTTTAAAGACATTGGAGGGAAATTTAATTATTTCATAAAATGAATATTATTTTAAAGGATCAATAATTTCTACAAATGTGTACAAAGCACTTTAGTAAAATTCAATTATTTCATATTCCAAAAGCTATATTTCGCCACAATTATCATCACAATGACAGTATTATAACAAAGTTTCTGTTCATGAAATGATTATGGAACACAGCAGTTAAAGCATTTATGGCCTACGTGAATTGTGTGATTCGGTGTGCGAAGAAATTCGCGCTCTCCTGGTTTTTTATCCCAGCGAGTTAATTCACTTATCACACGACTCTGGGCATTATGATATCACAAAATACTATTTGCTTAGCACCGACGCGACCGAATTTTATTGCCTTCAGATTAAGATGTGGTTTGAAATTCGTTCGGAACCCAATCACTTAAATGCGAATCGGGTGCAAAAGTCCTTAAAAGTTAGGAATATCTTCATGGACCGTTTACTAACTATTGTAACACTCGTATACTATAGATGCGCACCGTTCGCCGCTTAAACCGCTACTAACTCGCGTCGAATGCAACTTAGGCGCTTTTGAAGATAGCCAACGGAACGGCGCGCCGAAGAAAACGCGCTAAAACTGAGTGTGATTTCAGCCCAGTTCATGAACGACCCTTTTGGCCCGCTCGTTTCGACTGCTTCGGCAGGTGATAACGGCCCGAAACGATCGGCTAAGAGAGAGGTGATCGCGAGAGAGAGAGAGAAAGAGTACTCGTAATTAACCCGCACTTGTTGGCCATGTTAACATCGGTACACGGTTAACAGAGATCTCGTGCGGTTATCTCCGTTGATTGGTCGAATGTTAAGAGCTCCCCTCAGAAGCTGCCGACGTCTTGCTTCCGTCTTCTGATTAGAACTCCCCGTCTTTCTACAGCTGCTGTGTCACTCGGTGCTACTCCCCATCCATATTGATAATGCCGATCTCCCGATCTTTGCATTTATTAAAAGCTGTTCCAGCATATTTGCATTGATATTTTAATTTTAACCAAGGCGCGACTCGAATGCTCTGGGCTTGTTCGTTTTGATTGGTTTTTTCTTATTTTTCAATAAGAGCCTCAACTATTATTGGAATGTAGTTGCCATGATGAGGAAACTGGATTTTTTTTTCCAGATTGCTACTTGAATTCGACTTGATTGCTACTTGATATTGCCAGCGCCGTTAAATAGAATATTAATTAATCGATTGGTGTCAACGATATTTTCAGCACTAGAACGCACAGTTTATTGAACTAGGCATACATTTAAAGGCACGTACATATGGATTAAAATTTATATACTTTATAGGCTTTTAAAATGTAAGCTTTTTAGTACTACAATATTACTAAAACGTTAGTCTGACGGAACCATAATAGTAAACTTATGAATTAAAGGTCGTGACTATTAATTCTTTTTTATCTACTTGGTGAATTTCTAAACATTTCATAGAATATAGGTAATGCAATAAAAAAGAATATACAATCGAATTAAAAGATTCCCAAATTTTCTTAGAATATAGGTAATGCGAGAATATAGGTATACAACGTATATCAAAGACTCTGAGCTCCCAAATTTATTTTTAAAATTTATTATTTATAACCGGTTGTAGGGTTGTCTTGTTCTGAGCTCCAGCATGTCTTCTTAAAAACTGTGTTGTATAACATGATTTAGGGGTTGTTCCAGTAAAAGCAACCACCTAAATGTTAAATGTTAAAATATGTTATAATTCACAAATTTTGATAAGACATTTTGGAACTCAAAATCTTTAAATTATTTTGCTTTAATTTAAAAGGGTGGTGCATTAAAAAAATATGATATCAATATAAATCACTAAATAATGTTTATAATATTTTCAAGATAATTTTCTTTTTAGGAGATAATTATATAAAATTTCAATATATCAAAGTTTTTATTGCAAACCAAGTTTTGGTGATAAATTATGCTCAGTGTAGCACCGAACTTTATTCACCACGCATGGCCCACAGATTGAGAGGTGAAAGCTCCGCTCTCCGAGATTCGGCAACTTCATCCGGCAGCATCCTGTTAATGGTCCTCTCCACGCGAAGGCTCCCCGAACTCGTGGGACCCGAGGGCCCGAAAGCAAGGAGTCCACGCGGCGTACTACGGATAGTAGTACGGCATGTCCTTTTGGCAGGCTGCGCGCTGCGTTCAATTTTCCGTATTGGTTTCGGTTTCAGTTCGCTTGTGGACGTGCGTGCGGCAAGAACCTGCTGGAAAAGCCTCGGATCGGACCTGGTTAATGGTTAATGGCCAATGGTCACTGGTTAGTGTGGCACCAATCGAACGGCTATCGCCCGGATGGGCAAACGGATAGACGGAAGGATCTGTGGAATGCTGAGAATGTGCCAATATGTTAGTGCCGTGTCTGAGTTAGAGTGGGAGTGTGAGTGAGTGGGTGTGAGACAGGTTCCTTGGAAGGACTAACAGGTTCCCCGTCTTTCCAAAGTGTTAAAGTGCGGCCAAAAGTATTTCCGAAAGAATACGATAAAAAGTCACAAATCTGCTGTCGCCTCTGATTTAAGTCAAAAGTTTGCCTAAAGGATTAAAAAAACGGACACAGACTTGTTATAGGTAAGTTTTCAAGTTTGTTTTGGGTTTTTTACTGGGCTCCAAATCTTTTTTTTGTGTACTATCGCCTTTGTTTTCCGGCCCGACCTTTAATGTCATCCCTTGGAATTCTTTTAGTGACTGCTGTTTGTGTTTTTCCCACTACCCTGGGAGCCATAAAATAAATCAGCCAAAATGTAGGTGGCCCTTTGTGCCGACTTCAATTTATTTTGGTCTCCGATGAGGCCAACTTTCCATGCGGAGATAATCTATAGTAATGGCTTCTGTGGTGCGCTAGTTATGGCAGGTTGAAATTGGCACAACATTTATGAAACTACAACATGTTTGCTGGTAGGAATTAAGAGATTAAATAAATTTATTAGGGTATTGATACAAAAATGGAAAGTGATTTACATATTTGAAATAAAAAAGCATAAGGAAGGGGTAATATTTTTGAAAATACATATAGCAAACAAATTTAATGATTTTATTTTTACACATCGTTTGAAAAGAGCCCAATTTATATGGCCACCTTAATTTTAAATATTTTTTTTTTGGCTTTAGGTCTCAGTTGGGGAATTCGCCCTTTCTCTGTTCCGTTTTATTTTCACTTTTTATTGTAGTTTTTCGGTGTTGGCCAGCGGCAAAAAGGTTTAATTTATGGTCTTTTCAGATTGGCCCAATGCCCACGATACATTTGCGAGACACTTTTGCAGAGCCGAAAACTTTTTTGTTTACTGTCAACTTTGGTGACATTTTATGTGGACCATGCCGGCAGACACCAAGCCCAATAAACATAAACACAAAATAGTAGTCGCAAGTGTCGGCGAAGAAAGCTGTAAAAAGCCGCCAAGAATTGCCAGTTAACTTGCCTCACATTCATCAAGGTTTTCGTCTTTATGCGAGATGCGTGCGAGCAATGAAAATCCTTTGTGCTTTGTAATTGAGTTATGAGGCGCTGCCGAGAACAGAGATGAAAAGCATTCACTACTTAACTACCAGTTTACCCACACTCGCAGATAAACAAACACGCATAGTATTGGTTGCAATTATACACGTTAAAAATCTTATGATATCGTATGAGCTATAAAAATTCTTGGTTGAAACGAATGTTTTTAATAAAGCTTTATTGAATGGTTATGAACTTGATTTCAGATATGAAATATGATTAGAGATATGAAATTGCTAAACTCTTATTTAATTAATTCGATTTAAATATTTTTATTTTTGATCACAAACTTTTATAACATTACAATTTTGAAAAAGGCTTAGGACTTGTAATAAATATCAAGAGGTGATCTATTCAGAAAAAATATCTATACCCAAAGCTTGGTACAAAAATAATGATTATTCCAAAAGACTGCCAAATAAATTCGCATTTCTGTTCCGGATTTTACTTTCGGGTGTTTTACTTAAATTCAATTTGAACAAATGTTCATACTTAGTTGATTTAAGAGTAATTTGCTTAGAGAAAGATATTTTAATAAATATCCTATTTCTTTAACAGTTCAGATGATAAAACAAACTGACATAAAAACTGATATGAAGTCAAGTTGAGTTCGACAATATTTCTCAAAAGGACAACTTGAGACTGTCGTGAATATTTTATTTAAAACTGAGATATCAAAAAAATATTTAGATACAATTTTATAAAATAACCAACTTCTTGCTGTGTAAAACAGACGTCACTGGCATCCAAACGGGGAGAGTAAATTACTGAAAAAGGATATAAAACAAAGCAGGAGACAGCCACGAGAGAGTGGAGCAGACACGAGAAAAGTAATTAAGGCGACAGAGGGGGGTGGCGAAAAGCGGGTACGAGCCGGATGGGATTTGGCCATAAAACATGTACGCAAACAAAAATTAAGGCATAAACTACAATTGTTCAGATTATTGCACGTCGTGAGCTTAATGCAGCGGACAATGGGGATTTGAGGACTCGTTTCGCCAACGACTTGGAGAACTGGAAATGCGATGTCCTTTAATGGCTTTTCGCCTGCTTTATAATTTCGCAATTGTCATTGTCGTCACTGGCGTGTAATTTTGCTTTATCGAACTGCCATTTGCCTTTTCCTTCGCCCTTTCTCTTTTTCGCCTCTGGTGTGCCAGCTGAAGTGTTGGTCTACGGCAAACGGGGCGTATACACAATATGAATAATTTATGTTTAAATTGGAAAATGACTCGCAAACAAATGAAATTCTAATTGCAGGGAAAGCTGAAAAGGGGTTGCATTGGTTTTGAGCACATGCAAAGTGCTAACTGAGGTTTTTGACCCAAAAATAGATCTAGAAATCCAATATTTAATCGATGGTATATGAAATAATTTACTCTTTAATTTTTAAAATCCCCAACCTTTGGTGATCCATTTTGATTTCCAATTTTATAGATTTCACTGCGAATATTATTTTAATGATTATTGACAAACTCCATTAACTTTTCAACTCACGTCGTGCTCGATGTCACTCACTCTATCCATTAAGTTTTGCTCTTATTTTATTCACAGCATAAAACAATGGCAATGCAAACATTTGCTTTGATGGAAAAATGCAAAAATCACTCGTTACCTTAATTAAAACAGATGATATTATGCTTAACTCGATTTTAACTTTTGCATTTACTAACCAGTTCATAATTCCGCATTTTTATTAAAATATAAACTTTTAACTTTGGCTTTGTGTTGTTATATCCACTTTTTAATGTATTACCTAATTGGAAAGTAACTTTGGCTCAAAAAAAGTAAGTTTTGCCAATTAATTTATGCCAAAAGGAATTTTTGAAGTATAGTCCAAGCCGCAAAAACTTTCAAGCCCTTTATTGATAAAAAAGGGGATAAAGTTGCCTAAATGAAAAAGTTCAGTCCGCCTTGATTTCAGCTAACGGCATAAACTCAAGATATTGGACAACAGGTTTTTGAAAAATGCCACTAAAGGTAAAGTTTTTCCACGCCATCGAAAGTGGTTGGGAAAATGCGCCCAAAAGCGTTTGCAATGAAATTCCGAGAAAATGCCTGGGAAGAGTGGCTAGAAAAATGTTTCCTTTGGCTGCCTGCGGGGACATTCGGCCGTCAACTGGGGAACTTCCCCTTTTCATGTGGGTGGGGAATGGGAAGGGTAACTAGGACCTCGACCCCTCGGGCATCGAAAAAGGAGTTGGGGGCCTGTCATCGACAACAGCTGGTGCTTTCATGTCTGTGACCTACTGACTTGTGTAGCCTACTTTCCGGGGCTCAACCCACTCCTTTTTCCACGTTCCTGCGGAAGCTGCGCTTAATGACATCGCCGGCCTTGCTGCATTTTTCCCACTCACCCCTCCCTTGGATTCCCTGGCACTGACGTTGACACAATTAAGAGCATGAAAAATACTTTGAAATTTTAATTAAACAGCCCGCCATTGACGTCACCACATAACCGAGTTCATCTTAAGTATGTGGACTCCTTGTCGCCCCGAGTGAAATGCGTTTTCACGCATCCAACTTCGACTCCATTTGTCATGTGCTCGTGATCTCATCGGTGTCTTTGGCGGTTTGATTGCCATTCCACATGACTTAATGTCGTCTCGATAAGAATTCCCAGGTTTCGAATGCTATTTGCACGAGTAGTTATAGAAAATATGTCGGAAAATGATAGGGCTGATAGCAATTGACAAGCAGCAATCATTTCGCAGATCATTTCTGGGGGAGTTACGTAAAATTCGTTTCATGCAGGTGATTAAGAAATATGACTAATTAAATATTACTCTTAGCCATAACTTTTCTTGCACAATTAAACATGAAATGAAATTGGCATAATTGTGCTCTACTAATTGCTCTAACAATCAATTGAACCTTGACATGGAATTACCCCAGTTTCAATCAAGCTCTGTGGTTTATTCCGAATTTAAATGTTTGTCTAAGCCATAAAACGTGTGTTTTACATAAAACACACTAGCAAAACAAGGCTTTTTGTGTAAACATTTTAACAAAATCCAATACATGAGTTTCGGCCGAAAGCAAATAATTTAAACTGAAATCTGAACACGTGATGCAAACACACGTGGCTCCATCAGGTGGAGAAATGGGCTGGGAAAGTCCCTGCCAAAATGTAATTTAAGTCTATAAAACATTTACTTTATGGCAAATAAAATGTACTGCCATGGGTAGATGGGTGTGTTTGCCTTGGGTTTGCAGGCAAACATGTTTGCTTTTAATTAAAGGCCAGCAGGGACATTCGCCGAACCAGAAACTGAGGCGAAAACTAAGCAAAGCAAAGCTTTTGCCAGCCGAGCAAATTGCGATATCCGATGGGAATGTAATGAAATATTTTTCAATATTCCAGTGGCACATACTTGCCATACATAAACAGGGCGGTTGAAGTGGACGCATATCTGTGCATATTGCAACATTCACATTATTTATGTGCAGGTCCGTGCTCTATTATATATCATAAGTGCTGTGCCGGCAACGGAGAATGAAAAGAAAATAGTCCCTCAGACAGCGCCCTTCCACTTTTGGCTGGCTTAGTTCAAATATTTCTGCATGTCAAACATCAAAAAAGGAAAAATTTTCTAGTTTTACGTTTGCATTCAAACTGGGAATCACTGAGGAGAGGATTTTCCGGGAAAAACGAGCACTAAAATAAGTTATTCGTGTATAGTATGTAGGTGCATGTTGAAGAACTCCCAGGCAGTTAAAGAGATTTTCAAAAGTTATGCAAAAATGAAAACAGTGCCAAGTGGAGACGGGGCATAACTGCCAATGAGAGTTGACTGATGCGATGGTTTTCCGCAGAAAAATAGCAAAGTAACGCTAGGCAACGGCAGGGAAATCAAAAGGAAAACATAAATCCCACTCTGTGCTGACAGCTGCTGCGGATGTCGATAATAAATCTTAATGCTATGATTTTCGTTTTCCTAG
Organism: Drosophila suzukii; assembly: GCF_043229965.1. NCBI lineage: Eukaryota > Metazoa > Arthropoda > Insecta > Diptera > Drosophilidae > Drosophila > Drosophila suzukii. The sequence continues at coordinate 18,473,690 of NC_092080.1, read as the reverse complement.
TTTTTTTTCAAAGTATTTATCGATGAGTGGCCTGGACGAAAATGTTTAACAACTGAATTTTCATGAGAGAAATTGCTGCAAAAAGTGTTATTCAATTGAAACATTTGTCATTGTGAGTAGAGGGCTTTATATATTTTTTGATAAACGATTTTAGTATTTTGTGTTTAAATAAATTATTAATTATGATTGTTGGTTTTCCAGAATCGTATTTATTGAAAAATATATTTTTCATTTCAGAATGAATCTTTTTTATTTGATTTATTATAGCAATTATTTATAAAAATTGTTTTTTTTTTGATTTGTTGAAACCATTGTTGGGAACTCCTAAAAAAATGAAATGAGTCATATAGCTATTAAACAGAAAAATGTTTATTGTTTAAAAATATTAAGTATGAGCAGCCACATTACATTTTGTTTTCCTTTTTGCCTAATTTTAATGGAACATTATATACATTTTCATAAAATCTTTGGTATACCAATGCTTTTTGTTATACAACAAGAATTAAATTTCTAAATATGTATATCAGAAAACTTCTTTCATTGCTTTGCTGCTGTAATTATTTATGCATCTGTCAACCGTATTTCATATGCATAAGAAACGGCTTGCCTGGGGGCAAAAATAAATGGCATAAATTACAATTCAATTTCTTATGGTCTATTATTTAACGCCTGACAGGGGGAGGGGATTCCCCTGGAAGTCGCCACGCCCACGCCACTCCTCCCGTTTGGGGGCGTGGTCTTGGAGGAGCCATAAAGTGGGAGCTGCTGCCAAATAGTAATCATATTTTCGGGCTAAAAGCAAGCAGCGCAACAAAACATACTAAGGATAATCCCATTCGGCACAGGCCAATGATTTCGAATGCGCTGCATGACGTTGCCACCCCCTTTTCGCCGCCCCTGTCTCGGCGTATTCATAATTCGATTTTTCACGATTTTCCCCGTACATCTACTTAGGCGCCCCATTTGCTGAGTTGCTTTTTGCCTCGGCCAATGTTTTTGCGATTACGTTGGGTCCTTCCCTTTGTCCTTTCCAGGATGTTGTGGAGTTGGTCAGACAAACGAATTATGGATTCCTTGCTTTTATCATGGGCCAATGCTCTTTTTGCTCCCACATCGGATTACTGAGGATGTGTTTTATTGTTCTGAGGCAGTCCTTGAACCGACTTTATGTACACAGAAAAACGAGACTATTTGGAAGGAAGTCTAATATAAAAATTTTCTGTAAGTTGTGTGATTTTCCCTTAACATCCTTTTCTATCTATCAATTAAATACTGTATTTATTGAATACCTTTTTATTGAAAGATATATTAGATAGTAAAGTGCAAATTTTGCCTTGAGCTCAATTGTCTTCTTTGATTTTCTTGCTTGTCTATTTTTGTTTGCAAACTTTTTCAAAATATTTTTACTTGAGGAACTTTTGTTTGAAACTGATAAATAATGCATTTCAAGGCAGACAGTCACAAACAATAAACTGAAGCTGGATGGTTTGTCATTTGGCAGAATTTTGCCTGCGAGCAAACAAGTCAGAAAGAGTTTTTCTTCTCATTTACTACGAGCCAAGCAATCAGTTTACATTGTATACACTGAAATGGGAATTTTTGGTAGAAACTAACTTAACTGTGTAATAAAATATTTATTTAAATTGACTACAAGATATTGAAATTACATTTTTTAATAAAATTTGTCCCTTGCAAGGGTATTCAAATTCTTAATCCGATGTAAGGCAGGGAAATGGGTCCCCTGTCCTTCGCAGAACTTTACACCCTTCAACTTCCCCTCAGATTTACCCCATTTTTGGCTCTTGGCTCTGCTTGTTTCCGCTCTGGACAATTGGACAATGGCCGTGCTGACCTTGTCCGCAGTGGTTTTCCCGCGACGCCCAAGGAGCCCGCTTCCTGGCCATTGATTTTCGCCATCATTGTCGGCCCCTTGCAATCCTAATTTGCAAGGAAAACGCAACTCGATTTATGGGTCTGTGTGTTGCAATTTGCTTGACTCTTCATTTGCACATTATTCCGCTGCAGCGAAAGGGAAACGTTTTGTTTGACCCGAAACTTTTTCTATTTAGTTTTGCCGTAGTTTTGTTTTCAGCCAAACTTTTTCCTTTGGCCTCCCCATTTCGGTATGACTTTGCTGCTCCTTTTTTCGATAGCATTGTTTCGGATTTTCCTTTCTTTTTTGCCCCCGGTGGCACTAACCCACACCGGGAATCTGATTCGGATACCAACTCGAAGTCAGCGTTATCCGTGTCCATTTCCATTGCTCCATTTTAGTTGGTCTTTCATTGTTTTTTTTTTATTTTTCGATGGGGCTGCTTTAACCACTGGGATTAATGTGGCATATGAGTGACGTGGCGTTTATGCAATTAAAATGGGTATTTCGTGTAGTGCAAACTTTCAATTTATTCAGGCCATTTATTTATACTTGCAAGATAAACATTGAGGGCAAGAGCAAAATGAAATTTTCACCAATATATAAAATTATTTAAGACTTTGGGGTAATGTGCTGATGTGTGAAATTTGTTATTATTTATGAATAATGTCAAGTTAGCTAGAATTCTCTCTAACAAAATAAAGGTCGTATATGAAGCCAATCTTTTGGTAAATATTTTTTTAAATATTGTATTTTTTTAAGAAGAGATAGTAGATTGCCAAAATAATCGTGTTCTTAGATGAACTCTGGTTCCTATTTAAACATTCCAAATGAATAACAAATGATGTTGGGCTGTTGAATTGCTAAATTGTAGAACGTTTATCAGCTGCTCCATTTTTAGAGTTGTCACCCTCATGCGCGGATGCACTTGGAAATGTGCGAGATAAATCCTCCCCCCACTCGGGTTACAAAATATATGTAAAACGTAATTTATTCCAAATTTTTGGTTTCTACTCAACAAATTCTTTTTAAACCCCCCACCCCGCAAACCAAATTCTGGATCCGCCACTCCAGTGGCTCCAACCATACTATATTAATAAGCCATGGCAACTTTGTAACATTTTAGTCTATCCACAATGCGTTATTCACTTTTAAGTTTAGGAAAAAGCATACTTTTAGTTCTTCTTACCTTGTTAATACTTTAAAACATAAACATAAAAAACCTTTTAATGTTTTTACTTTTGAAAAATTCGACAAATGGCTTAAGCTGTTTCATAATTAAACAAAAACCAACAGCTTTGTTCCCTTAATCGCTGAAATTGTCTGTTGAACTTTCAACAACACAACAGTTAAGGTAACACCCAGATTAAATATTAAAGAAACCTAAAAATTTTTGAAAAGGCACTTAAAGATAATTTAAAATTAAAAGCTTATTATTTAACCAGGCAATCCTTTAGCTTTGTCGATTGTTTGTCAATACCCAGGCAAACAACATTTGACATCCCCGAAGGCAGTTAAACAAATCGCCTCCATCACAACACAAAATTGGCAAAAACTTATTATTCAGTTTAACACACATTTGAGAACGAGGCTCCAAGGGAAACGAGCAAAGGACTTGATAGGAGCCATCCTCGAACATGCTGGGCCTCACTGAGCAAGTGATTGATTTCGGGGGAGTCGGCGGATCCTTGGTCCTTAGAGGCGGAGACTGGGGACTGAGAAGTGCCACTAACAGGCGGTGCAGCTGTGAAGTGGGGGGTATTTAAGGATGGAAGGGTAGGGGATGGATGACGGAGCAGGAGGAGGCCAAAGCCCAAAGACAAAGCGCGAACTGAAAGCACTCAACGATGAGGACCTGCTCCTGTCAATCCTCGGCGGCGGCAGCCACTTAATGAATGGAAAGTCTCTCTAAACGCCGCCGAGATTGATGACGCACTTGATGCTGGCCCAGCTGCTCACTCGGAATCTCATTCCGACTGCAGGCGAAGGACTGTCGAGTGTCCTTTTTATATAGTCAGACAGTCAGTCAGTCAGTCAGTCAGCTGATCGGTGGAGTGGTCGTGTCGCTACCTCTTCTCAGTTTTCCCTTCCCATCTTTTCTGGCCTTACTTAACCAACATTTTGTCATTTTGACAGCGAACACATGGCCCCGCCTCACTCCCCACTATTTCTGGTCCTTTCCCAAATGCTGCTAAAGTGCGGCCAAGTAAAAAATTTGCATACTCAGCCAAAGCGACCGAAAAAAGGAAAACCTTCTATATATATATATATAGGAAACGCCAATGCAAGTCTCCTCCATATCTGGCCACATCATTGGGCCATAAAACTGCCGCAGTGATGAGGCACAGCGATTTTCTCTGCTTCCCTGAACGTTAACTTTCACTTTCACTTTTCTTTTTGTATTGTGTTTTCGCGTCATTCGTAATTTTGAAAATTTCCTGAGGCTTTTTCGTGGCGTATACGTTATTTATTTCGGGCTTTTCAGCTGCCTCTACTCGCAATTTGATTGGACAAAGTGAAACGATGAGTTGCTTCTTTCAATGTTATATGTATTTTATTCAAGGTTTTAAAATTTAAGATTTTGTTATCTTATTTTCTTCAATGACAAATGGGAAGTAAAAAGGTTTTGACTTAAACCAGTCCGAATTTTATTTTACGGTTTAAGGAAATGATGAAACTCATAGAATAAACATAGTAAAAATAGTGAAAATATGAGTTTCGTCTTTCAATGTAATATGTGTATTTGTTTATTATTTTCCATTCATGATTTTAAATTTAGAGGTTATGTTATCGTATTTTCTTTAAGGAAATGTGGAAAGTATAAAGTGTTGTGATTTGAAAATCAAATGAAAAGGCCTAAAAATTCATTTTTTATTTAAGCGTTTAAAATTTGTATATACTTTTACCATTTAAATATTTAAAAACAAAATTTAATTTGGACAGTTTTGCATTCAGTTATGTTAAACTTACTAACCGACAGGTTGATAAAAATGTTGTCAAGAGATTTGAAAATATCTTTCTAACCAAAACCTTTTAAGATGACAAGAATGTCAACCACTTGGCAACTAAAATTCCAATTAAAGTTTAACTCAGATCTTGCCTTAGCGAAATACTTAAGAAATTCCTTCCGCTAAAAATCTCTAATTAAATTTGCATTTGTCAAAGGAAAATAGTTTCGACGCTGGCGCACTTTTGCGCAACTGGGATTATGCCTCAAGCATTTGCATACACATATAATGTACTTTATACATAAGCATGAGCGTGTGTCTTCAGGGCACATAACGCATTACTGCACAGATATTAACCCAATCTCGGTGTGCATATAACTCTACTAAAGTCCTTGGAATCCATTTTGTTTCCATTTTATTTTCAGTCAAAGGACAAACGAGACGCCGAGGGCCAAAAGTGAAAAAGAAGGATGGCAGGGGAAGAGATGCAGAGCTAAAACCATAAACCCAAAGCCACCAAATGCGAGTGCAGAGCCAACTTAGCTGCGAGTGCTGAGGAACCAAGGACCAAGAGCAGGAGGAAGTGCATCCTGCGCCCAAGTCTAATTAGAAAGAAAGATTGCTCATACGCCGCGTGGAACGAGAGTGCCAGAGTGTCCGAATATATATGTGGATAGTATCTGCTGGATACATATGTGTGCGGCAGCTTTTGGTCAAATTTAAAGGTTACAACCCGTGAAAGCCAATCAAAGGGGGTGTCGAAGTTTTTGTTCGATTTGCTGGCGGGCCATCAGAGAATTAGTTTGGCATGCGGCTGCTGTTGCCACAACTGTTGCATGCAACATGGATGGCGAAAATCGGATTATACTCAATGTGGGCGGAATAAGGTGAGTTTGATAACAAAACAATTGTTTAATTTTAAAGCAAAATATATATAGGTAATAGAAAAGATTTGAGATTCATTTATATGTGTGTTATTTTAATTTATAAGTGGAAAATTTTGTATAAACAAAATGAAAACAAGCTTAAAAAGGAAGCAAAATCTGATCTTGGCTAAAAAATACAAAGACTTGTTTGATTACCTCCCTTATTAGAAATTTATTTCGTTTCATTTTATTGCTATCCCAATGATATTTATTTCAAGTTTTCACGTATATGCGGCATAATATGGGCTCTTGTTTGTATTTATCTTCGGCACTGCCAAATCACGTAGCACATCCTGTTGATTTGATATGTTCGCCATATTTGTGTAGCCATAGAAACACTCACTTGGGCTATCGACACTGTGTTTTTGTTGGACAGGATATTGGCACAGGATAGTTCCCATGTATTTCCGCCATTATTTGGGCATTGTTGTGATTACGCCTGGCAAAACAATGGAAGTGATACGGAGTCAGCTATCCTTGCCAACAATATGAAAAGGAGCAAAAAATAAGAAAAACAAAATAGAACTAGTGAAATTGTTACAACAGGATGTGCTGACTGTATGTGAGTTTCTGTATGTACTTTCATGTAAATAACTGTGCCCTGGCTTTGAGTTGTAAGCTCCATTATCAGCATCGTCATCGGGCCCATCATCATCATCAACATCATGGGTCGTATGTGGCTGTGCCTTTTTTTTTTGGGATATATGTTGATATATGTATAATATTCATTGTATGTACAGATGAAAGCCTCCCTCGACTTGGGGCCCTTGTCTGCTTGAGCGCACTTTTCTGGCTGAGAGCATTTATCCAGCTGCAGATTTTCGGGCCTAGTTAATAATTTATGATTCCGTTAATGGGCAATGTGAGAGGGGCGATTAAGAGAAAAGTCCCACGATATTTTTCGGTTGCCCTTCCCGGTATTTGTATTTTTTCAGCTCATTGTATACAAATTAACAGCGTAACTCCCCCTCAGTATAAGGAATTTTTTCAGATTTTCAATTACATTTAAAATAAATTTTTAAACCACTTTTTGTCAGTCACTGAACACCAGTCTTCGGGTCCACTTTGACCCTTACAAAGCGGGTTAATTTTATTGCTGCCAACATATTTTGTCCGCTCGGTTAACCGCACTTTGCAAAATTAACAATGAAATTGCAATTGCATCATCATAGTACAAATGCTATTTTACTGCGTTTTTTATCTACCGCAGCAAGGACCGCAAAAAAGAGAATGAAATATCAACAAAATGTAGAAAACTGTGGTAAAATGCATTCTTGCGTGGGCCGACAACCACCCCTTTTCAAATCCACCAAGCCCATAAAGCAAAGCCATTAAATTGACACATTTCTTTAAATAAAAATAAAATATTGTGGCATTCAAAGAATCACTTGAATGTGGCGTCATCAAACGGTTTTGAGGGTGGAACACTGAAATGCTGCAGTTATGTAAACATTTAGTGACTAGCAGGAAAATGCCAATGGAAAATATATAATGATTTAGAGAAAGAGGTTGAGAAAAAATACCATTTAATAGGAGAATAAATATTCAGAATAGAAGCAAAGCTAATTGTAAATTAAAAGTGGAAATGTTTGCCAACACAAAGAAAATACTGACGCTCTCATCTGAGCTGACAATGTTCTTAAAAATAGAAAAACATTTTTGAAGTCTAAAATTTTTTCATTTTGCTCGATTGAAGTTTAATTGGCGGTAATTACGTTGCATATCTCAACAAGTTGTTAAATAAACTCATTTAAACTTTTCTACTTTCACCATTTCGTTTTAATATTGAGAACATTGATACCAAAATGTACTTACACGGATTTTAAGAACGAATGTTCTCAATTCAAGAACAGTGTACTTGAATGTATCTCACTGTGAAGCTATTTTATTTTTTTCCAGTAGGAAAAACCGCCCATTAGTTTCCACAAAAATATATATATAAATCTCTCACCGACATTTGCCATCTAAATGGATGAAAGCTTCGGTTTCAGTTCCGCTTAAAGGTCTGTGGACTGCAACAGAGGGGAAATGGGTGGAGCAGGGGGTGTTGTAATATGTCGCACTACTCGAATGCTTGTTTAAGTCCTGTCTGTGCTGGGATGCTAGTGTGTGTGCTCGCTGGCATATACTAAGGATATCCTTCCAGACTACACACACTTTTGTAGCATACTTATGCGGGCCATCGCTGGCTGACTGGCATCCCGCTGTCAGCCCGCCGACGTTTTTAGCACAAATAATACATGCACACAGTGTGAGCATTGAACACAGAATACATTGCAGTGCGAGTATATTCTGCTGTAAGTTGTTTGCTATTTTCCCAAGCTCCCACATTCGAACCAAAAACCAAAAGTGTCGCCTTTAAGGGAACACCAAGAAAATGCGCTTAAAATACTTGCGGCCCAGCGAAGCGGGTAAGCAGGTTAAGTTCTGTTGGGCTATACAAAACCAGTTGAGCTCGAAACATTGTTTAGAAACTTGCCAAAGGGGAATGGCATATGCTCCCTATTATGCACTAGTTATCCACGGTCCACATTCGATGTTATGGGTGTGGAGTTCACATATGAGCGTAGTGGATTTGGAATCCAATTAGTGATTTCATTCAAATGAGGCACCTCCTGTTTGATAACCAATGGATTAGCAAATATTATACATTCAGCATCACATGCTGCTCAATTGGATTCGGAAAGAGCAAATTGCACATGTTTTGATAAATTCAGTTATACTGCAAGAGAAATGGAATTTTAATCAGCATCCGAACTCGCCAAAGGCAATAGATTATGCCATTGATGGAAAAATAACAAATTAATAACATGTGACACTATATTTTATTAAAATAATATATTATTATGTTATTTAGTTATTTCTACACGAAAGGAACTTTCTCTACATCACATTTATATTTCGCAATTGCAGCAATCTTTAGCTAAATTGATATATTTAATGAGGTGATGCGTAATTAATTTGCAGCAGAGAGGGATTTATTTAAAATCTGGTTAAAGCGAATTTCCTGAAACGGATAGGTAATAAGTTTTCAATTTTGACTGGGAATTTTCCTTTAAATTTGATTTTCACTGAATGTGTGCTTCTGACTTTGAGGCCATATTGGCAAAGCACATAAATGTTGAAATGCTGATATCTATTAAATGCTTTGCCTTCCTTCTGCTTTAAGTAAAATCTCAATCATGACGGGCATGAAACGCTCTTTATTCAGCCCAATAATAATAGGAATTACGTGTTTTTCGTCAAGTTCCCTTTGGTATTTGGATGATGTGCGATGATTATCATTGTGATTACGGGGCATTTTTTTGCCATACAAAAAGAGCCAAGAGAAGAGCAGAGCAAATATTGTATGGCCAATGGCTTGGGAATTGGTCGGCTTGAGGATGGGCGACTCCCAGATCCTGCTGCTCATCAACGCAGACAATTGCGCACTGATTGTATCTTTGATTCACGCACACACGCACACTCTCACAGGCACTAACACCCATGCGTCCACTCTCACACTCTGGCAATAAAGCTGCCACTGTGGTTGTCTTTCAGCACAAATACATTATACTTAGTGCCGCTGTTTGTTTGTTTGTGATGCTGCGTATTTCCGCTGCCATTTTCTCCTCGCCATTGTTGGCATTTTCCCCGCTTTTCCCCATTTTCCCCGCTTTCCCAGGGCCCACAGTGCCCTCTTCAATCTCACGCCATTGTGTGCGAATTAAACGAAATGGCTAATGAAAAGTTTAACAGTCAATAAATAAAGCGGGCTGCGACATCAACCATCAAAGGTTCTCTGCTCGTCCTCATAATAGAAGATGAATGCTGATTCCCCTTCATTCAATTTGATATCAAAAGCTTTAATTTGCTTATTGTTCTAAGTGGTTTGGCGTTGGTTTCTTTTATCACACTAATGGGAAATGGCGTAAACAAATCACAAACACTTATATAAAATCTTAAATTTGATCTCATGAAAATGCACATCTATCTAAAATTATAACATCGAATACAGTTTTAATGTAAAATATGTGACGAACTCCTTTTGGTACATTTATATTGTGAAATATTTATTCATTTATGCTAAGTTCAACATTAAATTAAATTAATTAAAAAATTAAAAGGTTTTTCATTATTTTTAAATAAGTATTAAAAAAAGAAGTTCCAAAAATGTATATTAAAACGTACTCTTTTGATGGAAATGATAATTAAAAGTGATAAAAATTAAAAAACAATGAAAAGTGATTAGAACCAATACACCATGCATAAAATTGTAATCAATTTATTATAAATAAACAAAATCTAACAAGTTTTAAAGACGATTATACCAATGCTTTTACTTAAGAATGAGTTCCATCAAAATGTTTTCAATGGACGTTATCACATCTAAATTATTTCGCATAATTAACAAGTAAACTTCTTTATCGACTTGCTTGAACTGCTCTATAATTGGTAAATTTTTTTTTAAATATTTATTCAATTATCCATATTTAAAAATTGTATTAGAGTAGCATTGGTTTTTAAACAATTATTGAAGAAGTTACTTTCAAATAATTATTTTTGAACTTACTCTTGTGATAGAAATGGTAGTTTAAAGTGGTAAAAATAAAAAAAATCAATGAGAATGGTAATTAAAAAAAATTAAACCCAAAAAAACCATGCTTTAAGTTGTAATCAATTTGTTATAAATAAACAATATCATTTAAGAATTAATGACGAGAATAGCGATGTTTATACTTAAGAATAAGTTCCATCAAAATGCTTTTAGTGGACTTTATCACATCAAATTTATTTCACATAATTAACAAGTAAACTTGTTTATCGACTTGCTTGAACTGCTTTATAATTGGTATTTTTTAATATTTATTCATTTGTCTATAGTTAAAAATTGTATTAGAGTAGCATTGGTTTTTTAAAAAAGTATTGAAGAAGTTACATTCAAATAATTATTTTGAAACTAACTCTTGTGATAAAAATGGTAGTTTAAAGTGGTAAAAATTAAAAAAAAAATGAAAATGGTATTTTAAAAAGCTTATACCCAAAAAAACATTCTTAAAATTGTAATCAATTTGTTATAAATAAACAAAATCATTTAAGTTTTAAAGAAGATAATACCAGTGTTAATACTAAAGAATGAGTTCCATTAAAATACTTTCATAATTAACAAGTTAACTTGTTTATGGACTTGCTTGAACTGCTCTATAATTGCAATTCAACTTTGGGCCAGGACGCCAGCCAAAACGGCTCATTGTCCTGCTGCTGCAAAGCGGAACGGAACAAATAAGTGGGAGGACTCAGTGGAGGATGACAAATTGCTGACAAGCATTCTGCGGCATTTGCTGCAGCACAAATAAAAAAGAAAGCCAACACCCGAACAAGAATAAAAAAAAAGTAGCGTTGAAAAGGAATAAGTGAAAGCAGAAGTAAAATGCAAATGCTCGTGCCGGTTTCACTGCTCAAGTAGCCGCTTAGAGGCAAGTGCCAAAGACAATGGCCCAAAGCGAGTCCTCCCGCCTCACACACACACACACACACACACTCATAGTCACACTCACACTCAGGAAAACAAAGGACTCTCCAACCGGCGGTGCGAGAAAAGCGGGAAAGCTGGGAAAGCTGACAAAACCACAGCCAACAAGGAGAACAACAATTTAAAATCAACAGCTGCGCGTGTCCTGACAGAAGGAGCACGAAAAAAGTTGAAGTAGCGACTTGAAACGCTTCTCGTTTTGTGGCCTGTGTTTCGCTTTTGTTTTTGTTTAAATAGCCAAGTTAGGGGACGTGGCTGGGCGGAAATAGCAAAGTAATAAATAAATTTCCTGCTCTTTTGCTGTTTTATGTTTGGACCGCTTTATTGCGGCTTCGTCTGCAGCGCCTAACGCTTCATTAACTTTTCGGCTTTTAATATACTTGGCCAGACCCGGAATTTCCTTCCGCCGCCTTCTGCCCCCTTAACCCCTATGCTGTTCTTTAACCCTCCCTTCGCTGTTGTTGTCACTCAGTCAGGCGTTCATCGAGGTCTCTCCTGTCTGCCAGAGCCACGTAATTGGAAAACATTTTCGGTTTCTTTTTTTGCTTGTTTTTGGCATTTTCATTTTTTTTTTAAACTTTAGCAGGAAAAAAGGGGCCATAAAATAAATAAACACTGAAAACGAAACGAAAACGAATACCGCCTATGGCCTAAAAAAAAAGAAAAGAAAAACCGCCAAAAAAATTGGCCCACTTTAACCCTTCTGGGTGTCGAGGTGTGAGATTTAGTGACACTTTAGCTGGCGGATATCTTTTGAGGCCCAGGCGCATTAGCAGAAGGTTAAAGGCATGCTGGGTCATAAAGCTTATATTTCCTGGTATTTTTTGTGGGCCGAAATGTTTGGCATTGTTTCGATTTTTGTTTTAGTCTTTAGTCCTAAAAAAGCTTCTGGAAATTCTTTATAAAATAAAGTAAGAGCTTTTTCAAAGAACAAGTAACACAAAAGATACATTTAGTTGTATTATTATTTTATTTATTGAATGGGCATATTCGAATTGAATTTTGTTTATATACAAGTTTCTGTGATTTTCAATTTGCGTATAATAACAGCAACATTTGTATAGGTTTTAGTTCCACAATAAAGGCTTGCACTTTAATAAAGTTACAGAACACAATCCATTCAAATTTGAACCATCTGTTTCTTCAGTTGGTTATCTGAAGAAAGATTTAAAACTCACTTCAACTGTTCCCATTAATTTGCCTAACTTTCTGTGTGAGATTCAGCCATCTCATAGTTTCAAAAGTTGCGGATATGTATGCTGTAGTTAAGTAAACCCTATAAACTAGCTGGATGGCACTGAGTTCAGAGCCTCAATTCAAGAACTAAAAAAGAGAAAAGAATCCAACTCAACTCATGGGTTAACTCCACCGCTCTAAAATTCGTATGCGTGTGCTCGAGTGCGTTGAATAGTGTGTTTATATGCGGAGAACCATTTTTTTAAACCCAGAACAGAATAACAACAGCAACAAGCAGGACCAAGCTCAAAAAATGAACAGAACCACAAAATCATATTGTAAGCCTTGTCAGCTGGCACACACAGTTCTTTACAGTGAAAAAAACAAGACAAAATAAAATAAAATTCAAACTTATTAGAATTTGATTTTTCCTTTTTTTTAATTTCAGAAAACCATATATAAAAACCACACAATTTTATATTATTATATCTATTTTTTTATAAATCTATAACACTTATTTTTTGTGTGTTAATTTGCTTAAGACAAGAAAACATTTAAAAGCGGCTCAATATCTCTATATGTCACTTAGAAAATATTGGAAAATATTGCTTGATATAAAAATATTATCATTTTTATTGTAATATTTTTTCTTCGTGCACACATGCGAGTATTTGTAGCTATTTCTATGCGTCCTTGTGCAAGGACTTCCACTTCCTTTCCCCGCGTGTGCGTGTGTTATTTTAACAGCAATTTTAATGAAGCGCGAAACCGTTGAAATACAATTTGTAAAGCTGAGGGGCTGTGGATAAGGCTGAGGATGCGGGGTTCCGCCGGGGCTTCTCGGGAAAAACAAACTCAGAAATGTTTGGCAAAGTGAAGATCGGGGGGAGGGGCCGGGGCCCATGGAATATCTGTTCGGGCCAGGTCTTTTTCTGCCTCTGGTAACGCCAAATAAAAATGGCTTGCAAACGCGCTTTGGCTTGGGCGCTTGTGTTACTTTGTGACTCGCGAACGCGTTTTGTTCGCGAGTTTGTGCGAGTTAATTAAAAAGGGTTTTACAATCAGCGCACAAAGGTCTCCTCGGGGTAGGAGCCCCGTTGCCAAAGTAGAAAGTCTTCATATATTTCAATGTAATTTCGTCTAGGTCATGGGGCGCATTAGGACTTATGACTAAATTTGTTTTGTCGGGAGTTCCTCGTAAAGAACGCTTTAAGCTTTTTAAAAATATTTCAGGCTGTTTTATTAGGCAGAGGAAAATAAGACATCTTAATGCTATTTCGCTGTTGTGCCTAAACGAGCCTGGGCAATAGAATCCACATAAAATTGCCATATAATTATTTCCAGCAGACTGGTGTTTAAATAGAACTTAGTTCATCTTACTTCAAAACCCTTAGTAAAATGTACAAATTAGGCCATGTTGATTTCTTACTTTAAAACTGGTTTTAAAACATACCAAAATGTAATGTAAAAATGGATTGCATTACAGTCTTACTTAACATTTCTTTCCAGAATGCACCAATGAGTGTAAAAATGCAGAAACCTTAAGTGTACTGCGGTCAAATAAAAAATTTGTATTTTTTCTAATTTCGTGGTGTAAGGGACTATTTGGCATGTTTCGAGGATTGGAAAAAAACGTTGGCATAAGTGTATTTCATCGGGAGGAGACAACTTTAAAGGGGATGTAACTGATTTAGAAGAAAAATAAAGATTTTACATTTTACAAACTAATTTACCATACTTTTGCCCACAGTAGTGTGTTCTAAATTCTATAACAAGGATTCCCTAATTCCTAAGTTATATTTTTATGACTAAATTATGAAACCTATCTGCAGAGCTGTATAAAATAACATGCAAATTGTGCTTGGGTAATTTTAGTTAAACTTTAATGCTTGCCATAAACGCTTTTTCGGATTCTAAGTGGTTACTGCTTGTATTCAGCAAACAAAAAAGTGTTGTCCTTTGAAGCTCAGCTGCTTGTTGTTGGGTTACAACAGCTACAAAAGGACATTTTCCTACCATGTTATCGCTCATTTTGGCCTTCTTTTTAGAGACCCATAGTTGTTTGCTTTGTGTTGGCCATGTTTGCTGTTTTTGCGTCTAGTGCATCGCGGCTGCCTGAGCAAATATTTGAGCAAGTTAATAGCCAAGAGCGATGGCGATGGCGATGCAATGCCTGGCAACTCATCAACCTCGCCAGCGTCTGCGTCTGGCTTTTGTGGCGCCTCCGGCATGCCCAGAAGATTCCAAATGGAACTGGAATGGGGATGGCCCACATGGGCTACATTCACGTTCTCGGAGGCGGGAGACCCATCCTCCCATCAATGGCTCTTCTCACGTTAATGCGCAATACACTTCCACTTTATGCACATTTCCGGACTAGCGCGGCAAACAAAAAATGGGTGACGGGGCCACAAGCAGAGCGAACCAGCCCCAAGGCATTAATCCAGTTCTACGACACCCAGAGATACCTGGTATATGTTTATTTCCCCTGATGTAATCTATATAAATATAAGAAATTGTCTCAGAATTTATTGCGACCATTAAAGGAAAATAGCTTTAATCCATTAGCTTTCTATAAAATAAGCTTCATAAGCCAGATACGGTCTAGATACATCTATTTTCTCTGATAGTATATTGCCAATCACGTTAGAAAATTTATGAAAAATAGTTAGGTTTAACATGCCAGATAAGCTTTTCCAAGAAAGGCGTTTTAAATGTACACAGAGAAAACTATCTAAGAACATTGTTCTTGAATTGAGAACATTGTTTTTAAATTAAGAACATTCATTCTTAAAAACCGTGTAAGTACCTTTTGGTATCAATATAAGAACGAAATGGGCAGAAGAGAAAAGTTTAATTGAGTTTATTTAACAACTTTTTGATAAGTATACACTAAGGACTGAACTAATAGTTTATTAGTACATACAATGTACTTAAATACCGACAATTCAACTTGATTCGAGCAAAATAAAAACATTTCAACTTAAAAATGTCGTTCTATTATCAAGAACATTTTCAACTCAGATGAGAACGTCAGAATTTTCTCTGTGTACGTATATTTTCTTTCTAAAAATATTCCGACTTATCTAGGCTCATTGAATACTCTAATTAAATTTATTGCCAAAAGCAAGCTTCAAGATAAATAATAATGTTGAGATTATTTTTAATTTTACCACATATTTTCCTTATATTGCTGGATTTTCATGTCCATCATCATCATGTCCACCTTAAAGTATCTGGATTTATTTAAAAACTTAAAGAAATGTACATTGAATATTTAGAGAAGTCTTTACTATTTCAAAAATTAACTTGTCCAAAAGAGCCAGAGAAACCATGTCAATTTGCGACTACAGGGTACATTGATGTTGCCGCTTTCGTGTGCGACATGTGTAACTGGGGGCGTGGCCCAAGGGGGGGCGGACTCGGAAATGCCATTGCATTCGGCAAACAACAAAAGGCCCGCAACAGTCGGCGGGTTCTTAGAGCCAGACGAGCTGTGGCATGATGTATGGGAACGTTTCCATTTGAAGTGGCACATCAAAGCCATCATCGTTTTCACTATTGTTGCAGCAGAATGTTGCTGGTGTGGCAGGACTACAAAGTTCCACCTTATTGACTGCAACTGCATTTTTGCGCATTTTCACGCTATTGACGTTGATGGCGTGAAAATCGATGGCATATGCGGTGACCAAATCCAGCGAATGCGGGTTATGTTGAAATTTTAATTACTGGCTTGATTTGGGCCAGTGGCTGCGGTCAATTAAGGAGCTTAAAATAAAATAATCCATCGATATTGAAGCGGGCGTGGCTTAGTTATTTTTAACTAATTGTCACGCTTTGTTTCCCGGAATTCGAGTTGGAAAGGTTACCATTAGCATTTCATTTGTCTCGGTTATTTAAGATATTTGTCAATACAAATTTAATGGGTAAGGCAAATGTTGAAAGAGCAGTATAATAAAAAATAAAAATTCAAATAAATTCTATGAAATTCATTTATATTTTACAATACAATATATTTTACAATTTAACATTCCTAGTTTCTAAATTAAATAGATTATCACAATTTTAATGGGTTACGTAAAAGTTCAGAGAACCAAACAGTATAAAAACAGGTTAATAGTAACATTAAATGCATTTTGTCTGTATCACGGGAAATAAAGTGGCTTTTGCAAACTGCATAAGTTTTTCTTAATGTCTTAAACAAAATAAATATCGCACTTTGAATTCAATATTTGCCTGGGTGACCTATATTATGATCCCACGTACAAAACGTTCCTTCATCATTATCGGATTTTTCCTCTTGTTATCCCTTTGAACCCACTGTGCGTAAATCGCATTACGGCCATAAAACGACGATGTGTCTGTGTGAGAGCATTTAGCCTGCTTAACGGAGGTAATAGGCCAACAGCGAGGGGAAATCGAGGGACTTAACGAGGGGGGGACGAGGGGTAGGGCAATATGCTGACACATCTGGTCTGAAACTGGATCGTAGGCACTTTATTGGGTTAAGTGCGATGCAATTGCGTGGGTGAGTGTGTTGAACCCAATTTGATTTTTCACTTATGGGTACTTGCGTTTTCGCAGCGTTTCCCGCGCGATTTTAAACGCTCGAAAAGACGCAATCATCGTTGCATAATTTTGGGCTGGGCGAAAAATTAAGTTGCTTCATCTGCCATTAGGAATTTTGTAATCTAGGTTACATTGCTAATCCTTGTTAAGCCTTTTGTTTACCCTCCTCTTGATTGTAGTCCCTCTTTTTTGGGGTAGCCCTGACTTGGAATTTTTTCTTTATTCGCCCCGTTGGCTTATCTGCGCCGTGTCCATGGCCATTTTCCGGCTAATGATCAAAGTGCTGGGCATCCTGATGTCCCAATGGGAGAAGTTACTTTTCTTCACAACTTTTTTCATCCATTTTTGGCAGCCTTTGGTGGCTGAACATAACAATGTAATCGAGTGTAGACACTGAGATAAAGTTGAATTGCCGCTGTGGAAAAAAGAGTGACTGCAAATTGGCCAACGTGGCGGATACTTGTTTTTTTTTTGGCCTCGCTCTTTTGGCCGCTTTTGCAGAGTGGAGTGCAAATGCTGAATTATAGTTTTGGTGTGGCAGGATAATTAAAGTATGGCCGGCAGTTAATAACATTTTCTGGCTGCACATTAAGTCCGGTGAAAAATGATTTTCAATTATGCCCCGCATTCGAGCCTGAACTAAGAACTACAACGCTCGAGCGCACCTGTGCACGCGCCTCAATGCGCACGGCTGCGCTTTTGGCAATCATCATTCCGTTCTTCATATCCCTCCAGCCCTCCATCCCTATGAATATAACACCCCAACCCCCTCCTAACTGAAGTCCTGTGCCCTGTTAGTCGCCTTTTTTCGAGTTGGCCACCTGCCATTTGGGGTATTAAAATTGCCCATGGATCATTTGCAATTTTAACAGTTTTTCCAGACTTTTGTTCGCATGCCATTTTCATTTTTCGCTGTATTCTTGAATATGTATGAATGGCTGCCATCAAGCGAAAATCAATTTAAAATAACTGGTCTCAAAAAAATAGAAATGGCTAAAATACTGAATACTGAATGGAAAATAAAATAATTGTGTGTACATCGCGGGGGGCTTAGTGAACTCTGCTTTTCCCTTTGTTCAATTGGGAAAGCTAGCAAAAATCGAATTAAGTGTATAGCGCGAAATTCATAAAAAATACCTTTTAGTTTCGGATAAGTGAGCACTGTGCGGGGTATGATAAACTATTAATGGTCTTTTATACTCCTGCTGCTCATATATCAAATTTAATGTTAAAAGTTCACAAACAACGTTAAAAAGAATGCCAAAAAATTTAGCTATTAATCACTTAATTCAATTCACAGTAAAAAGCACATAAAATAATATTTTTATATAAACAGTAGAGTTCTTTACGACGATATACAAGTTGAAATATGTAAATTCATTAATAATATATTCATTTTAAATCTATTAGAAATATTCAGTGCAAAAATGTGTTTAGAATATTTAATTCCTGCACTTTTGCAGCAATGCAAGTGACGTTTCCAATGCCAGGCAATAAATAAAACAAATAACCATTTGCACTTTGGCCTTCGGTCATCGTGAAAATTGAAATACAAATTTTAAATAAATTGCATACAAATGCGCTTATTCAATTTCGAAAACAACAAAGTGGAAAATAAGAGAAAAAGTTGTGCACTAACCGCAAAGCACTTGACACGCTCAGCTGCTGTCCAATCTAATGGACAACTTTTCTCTTTTTGCCATGATGTCGGATGAAAGACGACCTGCCGTGTCTGTGTGAGTGTCCTGGGCATGTCCTGGATATGTGTGTCTTAGTAGCCCAGATATGCACACACAGATACAAACCCACACAGGCATTCTGGGCTAAAACAAAACGATGGAAAATGCCAATAAATGCAAATAAATGTAAGCTTATTTCTCCTAGATGGACGAGCAGCTAGTTCCCCGAGCTCCGTGCTGCTCACTTTTTCCGTTTGCTTTCGGCTCCATGCTGAAGCAATCAATGTTTCGTGCAGTGTAAGCTGCGGGGAAGTATCTGGGCGTTTGTTTGCTTTATCTCGGTGTTGTTGGATAAGCAAAATAATGACATTCAGTTCGGAGTGCGCCATAAACAAAGCCAGGAATCTATCGGCAAACACTGGGATCACACATAAAAACATCGTAGTACAAGAGTGTGTTAAAGGGAATGAAAGAAAACCTGCATTCACTTGCCAAAGAAAATTCCTAAAATACTTTATAGCTGACTTTTAATCAAAGATGGCCCTTCTGAGTATGCGCATCAGTATTTTGTTGAGAATTCACACATTTTTCGAATTCAAATGTTAAATAAGTAATTGTTAAGGCCTACAAATTATATTTTTACATTTTACCCATAAACTGGTTTCTTATGTATATAAACCATTTAATAAATATTTAAAGGCTTGCATTTAAAAACTACAATTTTCTCAAAAACTTTATTTCAAAATGGACTTAAACAGAATTAAACGAATGGAAAGAATACAGAAACTGACCGTAGACAAGAACTATCCAACAGATGTGTCTATACCTATGTGCATATAGAGATGTTGATCGCAGATCGTAAAGCAACAGATTAGCGCCGGAATTTAGAGAATCTAAACGGGGCGAACCACTTAAAGCTTCCCTCTTGGAGGAAATAGGGCCTCCTTCTTAGGAGTTCTTCTGGGGCACCTTGACGATGACGCTCTTGACCTCCGTGTAGTTGGACAGGGCGTACTCTCCATTCTCGCGTCCATGGCCGGACATCTTGTAGCCACCGAATGGAGCCTGGGCGGCGAGGGCGTTGTAGGTATTGACCCACACGGTTCCGGCGCGCAGACCGCCCACAATGTAGTTGGCCTTGTCCAGATCCTTGGTGAAAACGGCGGCGGCCAGTCCATAGTCCGAATTATTGGCACGCTCGATGACCTCATCCAGCTTCTTGAAGCGGATCAGCTGCTGAACGGGTCCGAAGATCTCCTCCTTGGCAATGGTCATGTTGTCCTGGACATCGGCAAACACCGTTGGCTGGACAAAGTAGCCGGGCAGACCCTCAGGACGACTGCCACCGGCGACCAGCTTGGCGCCCTGCTGCTTGCCCGTTTGGATCAGGCCGAGGATCTTCTCCATCTGCTCCTCGTTGACCTGGGGACCCTGCTCCGTGTTCAGGTCAAAGGGATTGCCGATGGTGCGCTTCTTGGCCCGCTCCGCGCTGCGCTCCACGAATTCATCGTAGATCTTGTCCTCCACAAAGGTACGGGATCCGGCACAGCAGCACTGACCCATATTAAAGAACAGGCCAAAGTGAGCCGTCTCCACGGCATAGTCCAGATCGGAATCGGCCAGGATAATGTTGGGCGACTTGCCACCCAACTCCAGGGTGACTCGCTTCAGGTTCGTGTTGCCCGAAGCCAGTTGGATGAGCTTGCCCACTTCGGTGGAGCCGGTAAAAGCCACCTTGTCCACATCACTGTGGTTGGCCAGAGCAGCACCAGCTCCTCCGAATCCGGGCACCACATTGACCACACCCTCCGGGAAGCCAGCCTCCTTCACCAGCTGGGCAATGTACAGGGCAGTCAGACTGGTCTGCTCCGCGGGCTTCAACACAATGGTGTTGCCGGTGGCCAGGGCGGGTCCCAGTTTCCAGGCCATCATCAGGATGGGGAAGTTCCAGGGGATGATCTGGCCACACACGCCCACGGGCTCGTGACGGGTGTAGGTGAAGAAGTCGCCGTCCATGGGAATGGTCTTGCCGTGGTTCTTGTCCGCCCATCCGGCGAAGTACCGCAGGTTCTTGATCGCGGTCGGGAGATCCACGTTGTAGGACATGCTGTAGGGCTTGCCATTGTCCAGGGTTTCCAAGCTCTGTCGAAAATAGGAATATTATATTAATATATTAAATAAAATGTATATCCATCTAAGTACCAATGAGTTAATAGGAAAGTGTTTAAAAAGTATACAAACATGCAATTAATTCTTAATACTATTTTCAGAACTATACTTTAATGCTTTCCTTTTGATATTTACTATATACTTGCTATTTAAATTGAGTTTAATTTTGCAAATAGAAATTATAGTATCATTCCTTAGATTTTAAAAGTGTTTTGTATTGTAAAAAGATATAATAAATAACTAATATAATTAATATATATAATTATATAATATAATTAATTAATTAAAATATACAAACATAAAATAAATTGATAATAATACTTTATAATGCGCGTATAAGGTAATGCTCTTCTACTAAAAGTGATGGTTGAGTAATAAATGTTAGATTAAATTATAATCTTGCATTTTAAACTGAGTTTAATTTAGCGAATATGAATTAAATTGGCGTTCCTAAGATCTTAAAATGGAATTAATAAATAATAATTGAAAAAAAAGACTAAGTGACAAAGCGTGTCAGCAAGAAAAAACATTAAAAAAATTCGCATATCTCTCTTCAAAATCTTAGTTACATAGTACTTAATACTTACGGCCAGGTAGACCTGATCGCGCTCCATGAGATCAGCCAGGCGGTAGAGCAGACGACCACGTTCGGAGGCATCCATACGACGCCATGGGGATCCCAATCTAACGGTTATGAAACGGTCATAAATAAACCACTCTATTGAAATCTGCGCTTCACACTCACTTGAATGCACTGCGGGCAGCTTGCACGGCAATATCGATATCTTCCTTATCGCCACCCTGGATTTCGGCGATGGTCTGCTCTGTGGTTGGGTTAATGGTGGCAAAGGTTTTCCCCGACTTGCTCTTGTGCCATTCGTTGTTGATAAACAGCTGCAATAAAGGGTTAATAGCTTCGTTTAGTGCCATATCATTTTCATAATATCACATATTGAGTTCCGTTTAATTTACAAAGTTTGGTTGGAGTGTCAAACAAGCCGCTCCTCTATATGATAAGCCCCTTGACTGCTGTTATTTGTTATTATTAGCTGCTGCTGCCTGAGCGTGTTTTTTTCTATCGCGATCTCACTGGCTGATTTATCAGTTAGCATGTGTACCTGACAATCCCCCAACCCCTGTAATCTGAAACGTTTACGGGCTAACTGATTAGAATTGAAATGAAGTGAGCCCTCAACCCCTCACGTCATCCCAATTCAATTCTGTTTATATTCATGTTTTATTACTTTTTTATTTTTGCATACATCTACTTTTGAATTTCACAATGTGCTTGCGAATATAAAACTTTCCACCAGACACAGGCAAACATAAATATATACTATATACCGACGGAGGCGCGTGTATAAAATTTCGGGGGTCTGGCCAGACGATTGAACTTGTTTGATGAAGGAGCTCGACTTTATAAAGTGTGCCATACTATCTACATAGCAGACCCCACAAAAATATTCACGCTACTGCTGATAAGGAGTGGAAACTGCCAATAGCAACGAATACAATTGATGAATGAAAAGATAAGAAAGTTTATGAAAGTGTGAGATCATGATTTAATGTGCTGTGCTGGAAAAACTAATTTTCGGATTCCACAAGATAGGAAAAATTGTACAACGTGTAATCCTTAAAAAAAAATTTAATTAATATTTTTTTGTGTGAGATCATGGTCTGATATGCTGTGTTAGAAAAACTAATTATCGGATTCGACATGATAGGAAATATTGTACAACGTGTAATCCTTGAAAAAAATGTAATTAATATATTTTTGGGTGAGATCATGGTTTGATATGCAGTGTTGGAAAAACTCATTATCAAACAAGATTGTACCTGCAATCCTTGAAAAAAAAAATGTTATACATTTTTTTTTGGTTTTTCTTAGTTAAAATTGGACATATTATAAGCTTATCAAAGTATGACATGCTTTTTAATGAATGGTCAGATGGTTTTGCGTTATGGGCATTTGTGAGCGTTAGAGTGGGCACCCTGCTAAAATAAACTTGCGCTGCGCAAGAACCTCAGGAATCTGCTTTCCAGCTTCTATGGTTTCAGAGATCTCAGCGTTCATAGGGACGGACAGACGGGCATGCCTAGTTCGATTCGGCTAGTGATCCTGATCAAGGATATATGTACTTTATAGGGTCGGAAACGCTTACTTCTACCTGTTACATACTTTCCGACAAATATAGTGATCCCTTTTACTCTACGAGAAACTGCTCCCAAAAGTATGAAGTATGTAGTATATTTTCTGATTGATATATTATTTATGATATATATTATATATTATTCAATAGTTGATTCTCCCTAATATTTTTTCCAAAGTAAAAAAAGCTCTATCGCAAATGCTCAACTTTTTGTGTGATCTCTGGCACATCTGGCCACAAAAAACGAATTTGCCTAACCGCAAATCCCCCTCAATTAAATCTAACGAATGCCAGTTCTAATTGGTGACACTAAAGATAACGAATAGAGATGGCAAGTTCGTCGAATTTATGCAAATTTCCCTGGGGGCAGAATGAAACCGCGAAGCGCAGAGAAGAATAGAGAAGAGAATTCGCAGCAAACAAATATTTTTTTTTAGCAAACTGCTCTGACGTAACAAAGAAACCGGGAAAGACAAATAATGAAAATCAAAACCAAAAAATAACAACAAATATAGCCGGCGAACTTGTTTTTGTTTTTTTAGTACTTTCGATATCGTTTTGTCTGTTTTTTAGTCGCCGGTCTTTAGTTTCGCTTAGGCAGCCTAATCCCCTGCAATCCCCTACAGCTGCCGATAAATATTTGGTGTACGTGATCTGAATGTCGTGAAGCTCGCATTTCGATGTCTTGCCAATCTTTTTTCGTTAAACGCAAATGGAGGAACCTAAACCTAAACTGGAAGACCTAAAAACTTGATTTCGCATATGTAGGGCATTTGAGGAGGGGCTCTGTGCGATAACAGCTGCAGTAGAATGCCTCAAGGTCAGCTCAAAAACACGTTTAGTGCTTTCTTCCCTGTAGATTTTATTCTTTCGATTGCGTTTGCGATAACTGCCACCAATTAATAATAATAGTTTTCACTTTTGATTTTGTCGAACTTAGGTTTTGGACTTACCCCGGTGTAGAGGACTTCGGGCGTGGTCTGGGGCTGTGGGAGGGCGGAATAGTTCGCAACAGCAGCTGCGAAATTCTTGGTCTGGGCCCGCAGCAGGGCGCCGGTCTTCAAAACGCGCAGCATTCTGATCAGATCTAACTTTTCCGGGTAAAAATGGGGGGAAGAGAGTATCGAGTATCGCTGAACTAGAACTGCGTGTTAATTGCTCAGCGGTCGACGGGCAACTGAAACGCTGTCGTCGCGTTGCCGCTCGCGAAAACTACGGAGGAACTTTTCAAGAGTCTCGGGGAACTCACGCCACGCCACAAGTGCTGTCAGATGTGGGGCGTAAGCACCGGTCTAGCCAAAAGTAGCCAAAAGATTACTCGTTGCTATCGGCCTCAAGATAAACAAATGGGTTCAGGTACCCAAAATAATCATTATTTCTGATTTTTATCTTTAACGGCCTACTATGAATTTATTGTATTTCCTGTTCAAATTATAAGTAGTAAAAAGTGTCGAAATTTCGACGTATTATAATGGCAGTCTTAAAAAAAATAAAAAAAATCATATTTTCGGTCTCTTATAAAAATAAATAATTTGAGTATTTTTACAATTTTTAATTTGTAAATGTAAAAGGGTGTTCCCTTTGTTGTATATGTAATTTTATAAACCATACATTACAAAATATGGTAATATCTGCTCAGATATGGGCCCATATCATGTGGCCTTATGACACTTGCCTAACATTTGATTGACTTGCTGAATGTTATTTAAAAATTCAACATAGAAAACCAACTTTTTTGAAAAGAATAGATATTGGATAATAAAAATACCTTACAGTAATGTTATAGGTTGTTATGACATCAAATAAACTTAATGACTTTAAAATAAACACAGACAATAGTCTAAAATTTAGACTCTAAATTAGGCAAATGTTATATTGACTATGGTAAATTAAAGATATATGACGTGATTGACTATATTTAAAAAATCATTAATATATAATTTCAAGCACCGTCATTATGCTTTTAAAAAGCTAATTTGCCAACACCGAAATCCGTTGATAATGTCCGAGCGAGACGGAACTACCGATAGCTTCTGAACAATCTCTTGATTAAGGAGAGTCAGAATGAAGAAGAAAACAAAAACGAAGAGTATAAAAACAAAAACTAAAAATACTTAAATGAAATTGCATTTGCGTGGAGCTTATTTTGTATGCGAAAGAGGGATTATTATAATATTGTTTATCAAATTGCCATGCGTTGAAGTGAGCTATGGAGCTATAGATATGGGTAGATTAACTTAGCCACCGCGGTATAAATTATCATACGATTTTGCTTTAAAGAACAAACATTCTGGAATTTTATGATTTTCGGTCATAATGACTTGCTGTTTCTTAATACATAGGTGTGTATAGTATCTGCTTAGAATTTCATGACTAGAAGAAATTAATTTAAAGCATAGTGAAATACGACTACATCTAAAAGCTTATCAGCCTTCATCCACGCAAACCAATCAATCAATATATGTATTTTTGTACATTATACACACAAGAATATATTTAATAGATGTAATAAGATTATTAAGCTTGTTTACGGTAGGATTTTTATAAAAACAAAACGAAAACCATTTACGATTTATTAAATCTTAATTACTTGTATAATTATGTTTCTTTAAGTAATACAATGTAAATTAAATTGTTCGATTTGTAATTTTTTTTTGAGAATGAAACAATTTTAAGAATTTTTAATTCAGTGACTGTTGAGAAAAACTTAACATAAAGAGCTACATTTATTTCTGCAACAGAACCTTTCAGTTTGGTAAAGTATTGAGTAGGCATTTAATTCCAAATACAAATTGAGTGAAATTATAAAACATTAGTAAAATGCCCGATTTCAGCATGTGCGTTTTTATTGCTCATTACTTTGATGTTTATTTTGCTGTTCCACTCCATCATTTAGCTGACTCTTCAAACATTTATCATCCCTTCTCTTACCACTCGTATTATACAAATTGTTTTAGCATACTTTTCGGCTGTCAGCCGGATTACGAACACAAAATTGATGGGCGAAAAGAGGAAGAGATTTATTCCAACATAATTCATTAAATGCGATTTAGGCCAATTTGTCAAAATCTTTGGAAATTTATTCCAGTCGTAAATTGAAAGCTCAGCACAGCTGTCAAGTAAATCACGTATACGCATCGTTGGTCGAAATCAGGACGAAAAAACTAATTCAATTGCATGCAATTGAAACGGAGGCTGGGTAAACATTTGTTCGACTCCGGCTCCACTACCATTTCCGTCCATTCCATGGGTCCTCATCCTCCGGCGGGGCCAATTACCATCGCCGAACCGCCCGAATAAACTTTAATGGCGATTGTTATGCGGCGGACCCTGTTATTGATGATTCGGCTGTCGACTGTCGATGCGGTTGCTGTCCTCAGCTGCATGAAATATTTAATATCCGAGAGCAAACAGTTTGGCGTAAAAAATAAATTGCATATGGACAGCTCAGCTCAGCTCCTCCATTTGGCCCCCCCCTCCACTCCATTTTGGTCGCCAGGACACGCACTTAAATGCCATTGATTGCTGGGCCCGGGAATGTGCGGGTTATAAATGCGAAAATGAAATTTACAACAATTTGCTGGAAATTACTTTCAATTGAATTTAATTACGCCTGGTGGGAGTTGTTGTCGCTCCACGTGCTCGTATAATTTTATGGATGATTAAGTAAATTAAGTTTGGTTTGCGTGTGGTGGTATGATACCCATGTGTAGAGCAGTTCAGGTGAAGACAAGGTGGGAATATGATTAACACGAGTAATATTTGTGTTCCCTGGGAGCTGATATTGAATATCCCAATGGGAGAAGAACCAAGAACTGCTTGTAATTATTTACTAACAATAATTGCTGCTTTGATTTTGTGTGATGACAAAGAAATATATTATATATTTCTAGTTAAGGAAAGTTCTAATGACAGTTTGCTAATAGCATAAGAAGAAAGCCATTGAAATTCTATATTTAGAAGAAACCCTATACTTTCCCCCACACTAAATTATTAGCATATTCAAATCATTTGAATGTCAGAGAATTCACTAAATTGTCTTTTGTTTAGTCAGCAAATATCAACAACTGTCAAACAGGATAAATGGGAAATCCATCAATTTTGTGCGGCATTGATCTCTGTCAAAGGTCAAATCACACAAAAGAAATTCTACACCAAAATCTACGTGACCCACTTTGGACTTTGGCCAAAACCATAACCAAAAACCCTAATGCTTTATGCTTTTGGCACACAATAAAAAAAAGGGGGAATGGAGTGAAAAGGGAAAAATCGCGTAGAGCTGTGGGAAAAAATACGGCGAAATATATGCAAATGGCTTATGGTCTGGTTTTGCTTACACTTGCTTGACCCGCCCTGTTATTTTTACTCCACCCTTTATTTATTGCTCACTTTTTCAGGGACTCGGGTTTCATGGCTCGATATTATAGAATTTGGTCGCAAAAGGGTCAAGCGTTAGAAGAGTAGTTATGGTGAAGGTAATTTGTTGGGTTATTAACCATTTCGGAAAGTAAAATTCTCCTTGGAACTCATAGTGGCAACTCTCAACTAACTAACCCTCTATTGTTACCATTGCAGATATGAAACCTACAAGGCCACGCTCAAGAAAATCCCCGCAACACGTCTCTCCCGACTGACCGAAGCCCTGGCCAACTACGATCCGGTACTCAATGAATACTTTTTCGATCGCCATCCCGGGGTCTTCACCCAAATCCTCAACTATTACAGGTGAGTGTCCAAGTCCGGTGATGGGCTAATTAAGCTTCCGAAAGCTATTTATACGTGCAACGACTGTGAATATTTGTTGAGAGCCTTGGGCATTGTAATTACATCTTAAGAAATGAAAATGGGAGGAAAAAGACACCATTTTCTTGGAAAATTCCACTGGAGATGTTTTCGCTACTTTTGCATTTTCAATTTATGCTCTTACCCGTAATGATTTCCCTGATTAATGGCGCCCAGGAAAACATATCAAGAGTCAGTATTCGTTATAGATTGCTTGATGTATAAACAAACTAATATTTTAATTGCTGCCCCAGGAGCAGAACGAACTTGGCTCGGCCATTAATCTAAAGTTTTTGAGCTGCAAAAGTTTATCCAGCGTTTTTCGGGGTCATTAGCGGGCTCATTTATCTTTGCCGTGAGCTGAGCTGCGCTGAGTTGAGGTGTTGTCTGCCCCGTTGCGATGACTTAACTTGTTTAAAATTAATGAAAGTTTGTTTAGCTCATCACCCGTTTACTGTACCCACCTGCAACTGCAGATGGAGTTGTTTTCGGATGAGGCAAGGCTGCCGGCATTTTACGCTCCTTCATCTTCATCGATTGGGCAGGAGCGTCCGTTATATTTACCGGATTTTCCCGAACACCCACCCATGGCTCCAGGGACTTTGGCCAAACAGTTTTCCAACTCAATTAACCAGGCACCGTTGGCCAGGAAAATGGTGTCAAAGAAGGGCAACAGCGGAAAAAATACTGCAACATCCCGCGTTGATTGGAAATGAAACGGAGACCCCCCGAGGGGTGTGGTTGAAACTAGGGGTCTGTCGGAAAACCTCCCTCCTCTGGGAATATTCATATAATCAAATTATGCACGCACCAAATGCCCCAGACAATTTGTGTGAAGAGATTTCATATAGATAAGCTGTAGGGGCAGCAAAAGTGCAGCAAAATAACAAAGGAAATGCGCGTTGGAATGGTTATTTATTGATTATTTACAGATTGGAATTTATGCTATTTCTATGGGAGATGCAATGTTTTTCTGAGAGAAAAACCATGTATGGATTTACATATTTTAGTACATTTTACAGATGTTTTTCCAAAGAAAGTTATTTAATTAAACTTTGATTGTGGCAAATACCTTTTAATTTGTAACGGAATGTAACTTTAATTCTTTTGCAAGTTCCCCAAGAAAATTTCTCATAAATATTTCATGATTATTTTATGAGTTAAATTCATTAACGAAGACCGTTAAACCATAAACCCCTTGTATCACATCTCCATATTAAATGTAAATATCTGAGGCCAAGTGTGTCAGAGCCAATCGATATAATTATTTATGCACATTTAAACGCAGAGACTCTTTATGCGCCTGATCGGCTCACGTGCTTGTTGAGGTCAGCTATAAATATTGATTGCATCGGTTGCACGCTGCGTATGCGTTATATTTGTTATGCACACTTTATGAAGGAAAAAGGCGAAGAAATGCAAGGGTAGAGGATTAAGAGAGAATGAAAGTGATTTCACCAAAATGAAATTTGGCGGACTCGGAAAATATTTATATGTTGGGACAGGGGCACAA